>NC_091336.1:22782698-22805198 GCF_038502225.1 Cherax quadricarinatus | reverse complement strand
CGAACAGCGCGTTGCCTAGTGTTTTTATTCTGTTCGTATGGAAGTCTTTGTAGATATTACTGATAAAGTGAAAGGATTTCTCTTGTTGTTTTTTAATGCTGCTGTTAGTAATGTTTATTTTGTTTTATATGTTTTGTGTTTAACGTCATGTTTATTTGTGAAAGAGGGAAGTGAGTTGAGACCGAAAAGTCACCTTAAATCCCAAGTGTTGTCAGATGTGACTTTGTAAGGGTTCAGGATGGACCGAAACTGATAACTGTCCTGGATAACCACATGACGATAACTGTCACCCTGGATAACCACATGACGGTAACTGTCCCCCTGGATAACCACATGACTATAACTTTCCTGGATAACCACATGACGATAAC
Source organism: Cherax quadricarinatus (assembly GCF_038502225.1). Classification (NCBI taxonomy): domain Eukaryota; kingdom Metazoa; phylum Arthropoda; class Malacostraca; order Decapoda; family Parastacidae; genus Cherax; species Cherax quadricarinatus. The sequence goes on along the minus strand of NC_091336.1, from coordinate 22,804,827 downwards.
TGTCCTGGATAACCACATGACGATAACTGTCCTTGATACCCACATGACATATTTTACCCAGTGAGAATACAATGATCATTTTACCCGTCAAGTCGTCACTTTCAAGAGGAATTACCCTGTCATTAACTGGTATTTCATTCCTGCAAAAATAATCTCGCTAACCTTTAGCTTCGTAATAATTGTCTGAGAAAACCCACTTGAATTTTTATGATGATGTTGGTAGTTTTAGGTCGATAACCTTAAGGGGTTACTTATGCATAAGTGTGGGTGAATATTTTTGTTGTTGTGGTGGTGTTGCTGTAGTGGTGGTACTGTTGTTTCTGTGATGGTGTTTGTTGTGGATGTGTTGGTGGTAGTGTTGTGGTGGCAGTGATGGTGTTGGTTGTAGTGTTGCGGTGGCAGTGATGGTGTGTCTTTTGTTGCTGTGGTTCACATCCCAGTTTGGGGGTTAATTGTGCAATTTGGTAAATCCCATATTCAAGTGGGACTCCCCATTACCTGTCTGGTGTAATTAGCTGACTTCTCATAATAATCTACACATCACATAAAAGCAATTCTTCCCAAGACCAGGAACTGGGAGTGTAAAAGTATGAGATACCCACACGATAGTAAAAGGCCCATATATACTTATACGTAGTTGAACGGTACGTTTATTGACAACGTTTGGACCACACAGTAGTTTTCTCACCTTACCACCGGAAACTGGTTGGTTTATTGGGTTTAAATTAAGGCTTCGTGCAACCTGTTCACCCCTGGTTATATATCCTATAATCCCTGAAACAGGGATTAAACACTTATGTGTATACATTCTGAGATAAACAGCAGCTCACAGTACGTAAATATCAAGAGATATACCGTATATACACACATGAGAAACAAACAAGACGCACAAACACAAAAGCCGCTGCAATCATCATTTATTATCCAAACATCTTTATCTAAACTCCAAACACCTCGGAGTATCAAACTACATAATCAGTGCTAGAACAATTATGAACTGTTATAGCTGGTTTGCATAAATTAAAAAAAAATGATGGAGAGGAAAACAAAAGACCTGAACAGTGGCATAGAGTCTAACATTACACTGACGCTTGCAAAACGTTAAATACTCAGGCGTAATGTAACATCATTGTGTTCACACAATGATAGCAATTCTTGCCAGAATTTATGCGAAGCGACCACATACTTCCTCTAAAGGAAATTAAACAGAGGTACGTAAATACCCAGAAATTGATACGAAATATAATTAGCTAAAAAAATTGTAATCAGTTTTAACCGCTCGAATTTAAAATTATTTTCAGGACTTATTCTTTTATGTTTTATTTCTTGGGAAATAATTGTTTAGCCCTGCCATTTAGTAAAGGGAAATTGACTGTGGTATAACATTCAACTCTATTCCAGGGAACACTGGTTCGTTAACTGCCACGACACAGAAATGTTTCCATAGAGGATTTTGCATTTTTTTCCCTTAATACCAAGAGCTATTTTAGTCTCTCTCACTCTCTCTCTCTCTCTCTCTCTCTCTCTCTCTCTCTCTCTCTCTCTCTCTCTCTCTCTCTCTCTCTCTCTCTCTCCAAGAAGGATACACTTATATTAAAGGCCTCTTGATTAAATCAGACAACCTCTCATCCCGAAGGCTGAGTATAACACCCTACCAGCTTACCTCTTTCCATCGTATGTCCTCGGATCACGGTAAAACACCCTAGCTCTACTGGGTGCGTGTTATTTGTAGGATTGGGTGGTCCCGTGGGTTGGAGCGTTGTGAATTTTCTCTCACCATGAGGCGGGCTAAAAGGACACGGGTTCGAGTCCTCGGCTAGTCGCAGTGTTGTTATTATATATATATATATATATATATATATATATATATATATATATATATATATATATATATATATATATATATACTGTGACAGAAAGAGAGAGAGAGAGAGAGAGAGAGAGAGAGAGAGAGAGAGAGAGAGAGAGAGAGAGAGAGAGATCGACAGAGAATGAGAGGCAATTGATATGATATTAGTTTTGTAAAAGTTTGACTGTGATTGTGCCTGAGGGAAGTTCTGGTGCGAACGAGTAGTAGTTTTCTCTTTCTTTCTCTCTCTCTCTCTCTCTCTCTCTCTCTCTCTCTCTCTCTCTCTCTCTCTCTCTCTCTCTCTCTCTCTCTCTCTCTCTCTTTTGCACAGGGTTTGACAAGCTACGAGCTGTTACCTATAGCAGTTCATTTAAAATCCCTTTTTATTGTTATGAGACATACACGTAGGGTACGGGGTGAAGTTGGAGCCATACCTGGAGTCTACCTGGGCTAGCATTTTAATTTGATCAGCTGACTTTATTTAGTTGATGTCGTTATGCTGTACTAACATATTCCAGACTCGAGTCATCCTGGGAATAAATGATCTCAAACGTAGCGATGTTCTGGAGAAGGGTACAGTCAGAGTGAAGTTGCTGTTTGCTGCCCGTCTTGTGGTGTAGAAGCTCGCTTCTCACTGTCCTCGGAGTGGAGCCAAGTGTGGTACTTTGACATTGTTGGCCTTGTACATAAACAGTAAGACCGCCCACATCTCTCCTGTGTTGAAGTCTGTCTGTCTGCCTGTCTCTCTCTCTCTCTCTCTCTCTCTCTCTCTCTCTCTCTCTCTCTCTCTCTCTCTCCCACTATGATGTCAGTCACTAGTCTACTCCTCCATGAGCTTGGCCTTTATTTTCATGCTTGGCTGGGGTTTTAAGTCACACTAATGATCTTGTGTTTACGCTCCAGTTAGTCTTACGGTTAATGACTGTTGAACCCTGAGACTTGCATCCTGGTGGTGGTCTGCTGTGGCAGCCACTCTGCATTGTATTTTCTTGAATTATATGTCATCGTGATAGTTTATATTTTCATTGTAATCTTTACTACCGTTAACACCGTCGTCGTAATCACCTGCGCCGTCAGCATTATCTTCGTGAGGTTCTTCGTTATCACCATCCTCGTCATCATTATTTCTTCATCACCATACACATCTTCATCATCGTCTTATCATTATCATCATCATTATCTAAACATCTTCAGCATCCATTTGATAACGCCTCAACTCAAAAGATTATAGGTTACTGCCTAAGCGGGTTAGGTCCCACTTTGACTGGGTTTAAAAGCCTCCTGACTGGGTTAAGCCCCTCCTAGATTGAGTGTTTTCCCGTCTGTTGCGTGCCTTGCAAGATCATTTAGCAATTACCTCTGTATATTTTTAATGCAACAAGCATTCCATTCTCCTTTACTCTCAAATTAACTTTAAATGAGAGACTAACATTTGAAATATAGAAAACTTCTGTCCACACAGCCGCAAATTTCATGAGTTTTAAATTTTTAACTAATTTAAAAATTCTCGATGGATGATGCATTTGAATTTAACAGGTAAGTCAATATAACTTTTTTTATGTGAGGTAATTAGAGCAAGGGAACCCAGAATGAAAATAAAACGCTATAGTATACAATACTGAGAAGAGTATGACACTCTTTACCAACTCCAAGGTTGAGGGACTGATTACCTAGTCTTTTGTATATAGTTCTACAGTCTTCCCATTATAGCCTTGAATTTTTATTGATGAAGCCACTGGATGATGAAATGTCTACAAATATAGATACCTAGATGTTGCAGACGTGTCTAATTCTTTACCATGATGGATAATGTTCAGCAGCACCAGCTTCCTCAAGATTATGTAAACTAACACAAGAAAACGAAGAGTTGTGGGTGTTGAAGGTTAGGGGAGAGCTGCTGGTATCTCATGGTTAATTGCCAGTGTGTTTTGCCAAGGTTTCCCTTTATAAAACCAATCAACTCTGAAAGTTTGAAGCCCATCAGTAAAGGCATTCTCCAGTAATTGCTCAGAATCTAATTATCCCCAGGTTTTTAAACCATTTCTTAATAAAGATAACACCTATGGGTGTTATCTTTATTAAGAAATGCATCAGCGATAAACCGAGGAATAACGTATTAATGTCAATGGAAATAAGCTTGATTTTCCTGGGTTGTCTTGATTTATTAACTCTCTGGTTAGTCTCTGAAAAAATTCCCAGTTTTCTGAAAATTAAACAAATCTGAAACACGAATGGATGAAATATATTCTCTCTCCCTACCTTCTTTCCCTATCCTATCTAGTTTCCCTATTCTCCGTCCCTCGCTCTCCCCATTCCATATTTTCCCTTTCCATCTGTCCTACTCTCCCTCCTTTCCCTACTCTTCCTTTCTTCCCTGCTTTTTCCTCTCTCCCCAACTCTTCTTCCCTCTCTTCATTCCCTTTCCTCTATCCATCCCTCATATCTCATTCAACTTCGTATTCACATTTCTCATAATTATTTAATAACCCTCCAATTACTGTTATTTCAGTCCCAGTAACGCTGGCTAATTGGTGCTTTAACATTAATTATATCTTCCCCAATGCTTGCATTATGAGTATAATACATAAGAATATTCCACAATATTATTTCCTCTGATATACAAAGTACTGATTAAGTAGATTTAATAATAATGGCAGAATTACTTACAAAATTTTAGGTAAATGGACGCAGATGTAACTAATGTGACATTTTATTGAGGCAACGTTTCGCTCTTAAGGACCTTTGTAAAGCCGGTCTGACTAAGCTAACAAGTGTATTTAAGGTAATAAGTGCATTTAAGTTGTGAAAATGCTATGCCGAGAGAGTGGAAAAGTTTGCACCTTTGCTTTGACATTTGTCAACAGCCTGTGGGTGGTAAATGGGGTGAAAGGAAGGGAGAATGATGGGGGAGAGAACGAAGGAATGTGAGGAATACCGCTTTATATAATTTATATCAGTTAAAATTCAATGCCTCTTTGTATAATTAATGTTATGTAAAGGAATATTTAATGTATATTCAATGTATATATGAGTATGTATTATTCAGATACATTTCTCCCTCGTTGTATTATACAAACAGTTATTCCTCACAGGTATAAGAGGGAAAGGAGAGGAAAGATGGAGTATGGAGAGGGGAGGGATTAGGAAAAAAGCGAGGGACGAGATAAAGAGGGGAGGTATGTGAGGAAGATTGGAGATGAAGAGATAGGGGAGGATTAAAGAAAAGGGGAAAGGGTAAACGGAGAATGGAGTGGAAAGAGGAAGAATATGGGAAAAAGAGAGGCGAGGGAAGAGGCAAAATGGGAGAAGGAAGAAGTGAGGGGGAGGAAGAGGGGTGGTTACCTGGAGGTTACCTGGTTACCTGGTTACCTGGTTGGGCGGGGAAAAAGGATAGGGGGAAGAGGGAGAGAGAGAGAGAGAGAGAGAGAGAGAGAGAGAGAGAGAGAGAGAGAGAGAGAGAGAGAGAGAGAGAGAGAGAGAGAGAGAGAGAGACAGACAGAGAGACAGAGTCAGACAGACAGACAGAGGGAGACAGAGAGAGAGACAGAGACAGAAAGAGAGAAAAGAGAGAGTGCTTACAGTACTTAGACGTATCTCGCATCTGTCTTACAGTACAGGTTGCAAGATTCTGCACGAGGCACAAGTACGCTCACGCCTTGAGTATGCTCCACTTTCTTGGACTGCCTTCCCTCCATCTCACCTATGGCTTCTTGACAGAAAAGAAAACAAAGCAAGGCGACTCATCTCTCGCCTGGACCCAGCCTGGATAGATCTGTCATTTCAACAGTCTTCAACACTGGACGGATATGTGCAGCCTTACTGTTATATACAAGACCAATATTGTCACGGTACAACACCTGGCTCCACTCCAGAGACAGCGAGAAGTGAGCTTCTACACAACAAGACGGGCAGCAAGCAGCATCTTCACAAAGGCTGTACCCTCCTCAAGAACATCGCCACATCTGAGATAATTTATTCCTAGTATGACTCGAGTCTGGAACATGTTCGTACAGCATAATGACATCAACGAAATAAAATCAGTTAACCAAATGAAATCGCTGGTCCACAGATGGCTCCAACTTCATCCTGTTCCCCATTTGTATGTTTCATAACAATAAAAAGACTTTAAAATGAACTGATGTTGATCACAACTCTTGGCTTGTTGATAAAGGTACGAACCCTTAACGTAACCTTGTAGAACCCAGTATAAGAGAGAGAGAGAGAGAGAGAGAGAGAGAGAGAGAGAGAGAGAGAGAGAGAGAGAGAGAGAGAGAGAGAGAGAGAGAGAGAGAGAGAGAGAGAGAGACGGACTAGAAAAGGGAAGACGTGAATGCTCTTTTTAGCCTCTTATTAATCTATAATTTACTCCTCAGAAGAGCTGTCACAGTCCAGTGATGGTCGCTGTGGAGGGTGAGGGAAGGAGTGGGGAGGGGAAGGGAAGGAGTAGGGAGGGTGAGGGAAGGAGGGTGAAGGAATGAGGGTGAGGGAAGGAGGGTGAGGGAAGAAGGAGGAGAGAAAGAGTGGGGAGGGTGAGGGAAGAAGTAAGTTGTAATAGGAGGGGTGATAGGAAGGAAAGGAGGAGTGAGGGGAGAGAGAGAGTGGAGGGGAGAGGGAAGATGGGAGTGCATAACGTTGCTCCAGCTTCACCATCAACTAGAGATGTAGCCTGAGTAAGTAAACTAAATAATTTGTGAAGTGCCGTAGCTCATACTTATCTCCCATTACCTGCTGGGTTCAAATGTAGGCCTTATTTCCCTCAGTGTAGACCCTTATCCCCTCAGTGTAGGTCTTATCCCCTCAGTGTAGGCCTTATCCCTTCAGTGTAGGCCTTATCCAGTCAATATAGGCCTTTTTCCCTCCACTAGTAAGTAGTGACCTGGGTTTTTGTAGTCTTGTTATGCACCAGAAATGTATCTACTCTCTTTTAGTTTGGGGGACAGAGCAACTGAGTTTTAAAGAAATCCAGGAATAGCGAGAGAAGGAAGAAGAAGAAGAAGAAGAAGAAGAAGAAGAAGAAGAAGAAGAAGAAGAAGAAGAAGAAGAAGAAGAAGAAGAAGAAGAAGAAGAAGAAGAAGAAGAAGATGATGATGATGATGATGATGATGATGATGATGATGATGATGATGATGATGATGATGATGATGATGATGATGATGATGATGATGATGATGATGATAATAATAGTAATAATAATCTTTATTTCTACAGGTAAGTGATGCAGTACACCAAGAGTAGACCTAGTATTAACATGGTATATAGAAAGCCCCTGGTTATGCAGAGCATTTCTGGCAACTTGTCCCCCAGGATGCGACCCACAACAGTCGGCTAACACCCATGTACGTACTTATTGTTAGGTGTACAGGGGCAATAGGTGTAAGAAAACATGCCAAGCCCATGATGATCCTTTTCAAATCACTTGTTCTCTCTAGGCTGTACATTAACATCTCCATTCAAAGCAGGTGAAATCGCAGATCTAGAGAGTGTACAGAGATCCTTTACTGCACGTATAAGTTCTGTCAAGCACCTTAACTACTGGGAACGCTTCTTGAAATTGACTTCTGACTTGTTGAACGCAGGAACGTGGAGGGGAGATATATCATAATCTACACTTGGAAAATCTTGGAAGGAATGGTCCCAAATCTGCACACAGAAATCACTCCCTACGAAAGTAAAAGACTGGGCAGGCGATGCAAAATGCCGCCAATAAAAAGTAGGGGCGCCATTGGTACACTAAGAGAAAACACCATAAGTGTCCGGGGCCCAAAACTGTTCAACAGCCTCCCATCAAGCATTAGGGAAAATTGCCAATAAACCCCTAGCTGCCTTCAAGAGAGCTGGACAGATACCTAAAGTCGGTGCCGGATCAGCCGGGCTGTGGCTCGTACGTCGGACTGCGTGCGGCCAGCAGTAACAGCCTAGTTGATCAGGCCCTGATCCATCGGGAGGCCTGGTCGTGGACCGGGCCGCGGGGGCGTTGATCCCCGGAATAACCTCCAGGTAACCTCCAGGTAACGTTTCACCCGTGCCAGGATTCAATCCCTGATCCTCGGTGTGTGAGCCGCAGAGAGCCAGGAAGGGTTCACTTAGGCTCAACCTTAGAGGTTGGGAGAGAATACTGTCAGCACCAGTAGAACGTACCGAATGGCACTGACCTTTCATGAGTAATACAACCTCACCTACCTACCTGAAGGTCATTCAGAGGGGTCAACGCCCCCGTAACCAAGCCCTTGACCAGGTCTCCCGGTGGATCAGGGCCTGATCCAGGCTGTTACTGTTGGCCGCAGGTAAGCCAAAGTGCAAGCCACTTCCCGGCTGATCAGACACTGACTTTAGGTATCTCTCCAGATCCCAGGAATGATTCAATAAATCTTAATAACAAGATTGTATAACACGCCACACAAATGCTGTTGCGAGATTCATCTGTAAAAATCTGCAGTGTGGTAACATCACGGTATAGGTGAGTACAAATAGGAAGCGCGTCTGTCTGGAGCTCAGTAGATTGAGGATCGAGCCTCCACCACGTCTTGCGCTGAATGATCCATATGGGTTTAGCGTTGAACATGAATTACATGGTAACATCATGACCCAGGCTAAACTTCCAGTGGTGCAAATAATATATCTATGAAGATAAATAGTATAGAATGTCTGTACGGTGGAAAAATAAACACATATGCACCACAATGAGATCCTTTATTGACTACATTTCGCTCATTTGATAAAACTCCCACTGTGTGGGCGAAACGTTGTCAATAAAGAATCACATGATACTGCATTTGAGTTTATTTTTTTCAATAATATACGTACTTGGATAAAATATAAAAAAAAATATACGTACTTGGACGGCTATCTTCTTAGGCCAGTGTTGTCCACTGGATGACAGTGTGACATGTTAGTTCTAGAACTGGCTTAATATAGGTGTTGTGTCGTGAACACTTGGCCATTTATAACTATGCTAAGATGCTGAATTATGTCCAGTTTAGTAATTAAATTTAAGACTGTCTGAGAACGTATTAATCTGTGAGAGGATAAACTCTTGTAAAAGTTGAAATATTCAGTAAATAGCAGACTGCTTAAGATTTTGGTATTCTTCATCCCTGGATACCCAAACGGTTTTTATTATGATTGTTTTGTCCTTTTTCTGTAATAAGATTAGTTTTATAAATGATAACAAGGGAAGAACGGATGATTTAGTAATTAGTGGATAGTGGTGAACCAGTGTAATGATTAACCAGGAGCCAGTGTGAAGGTAATTTTTATGGTCTATACTAACTGTAATTAAGTAATCCAGTGAATTAGGGTGATAACTAGGTTTGTCTCACAATAGGTGAGATTAGATTAAAGGGGTGAGATAAGATGGGATGAGGAGAGGAAATGGAAGAGATGATGAGAGATGGAAGTAATGAGGGAATGCGAGGTGATGGGAACGTACATAGTTAAGGGATAAATAGAGAACACGGGAAGAGGCAGATAGCAGAAAACGGATAATGCATCAGCTCCTCCTCAAACATAAACACCGAACGTGATGAGATCAACGCTCTGAGGAACTACGATGCATCTTGCACTCCAGGTAACCTCCAGGTAAGCCAGACGTAGACCACTCATTATGTTAGCTCTCGGCTGTTAGCTTGGTTCAAGAACCCTTCATCATCATCATGACATCCCTTGAAGGGAAAGGAGGAGTAGAAAGGGATGCGAAAAGATGAGGCCATACGGAAAGAAAGATGCAGTGAAAAATGAAGGAAAAAATTAAGAAAAAAATAACAAGAAATTGCAAATAATGGAAAGAAAGAAAATTAAAGAAAGGGGAAAGGGAAAAAAGGAGTCATAAAAAAAGCATATTGATAAAACGATCTAGAGAGACTTAACAAAACATTACAGTGTAAGGGGAAGGAAGAAGATTAATGAAGTAAACAACGCTACGGTTGAACATTAAAATGGTATAAAATACCGACAGGTTGTTAGGTAAGACACATATGCAACAGTTAGGTATCTTTATTGTGAAACGTTTCGCCTACACAGTAGGCTTCTTCAGTCAAGTACAGAAAAGTTGAGCATTGTTCCATAGTATGAAACAATATATTGTTTCATACTATGGAACAAAGCTCTTCTCCAGACTGAGGGACTGACCACCTCAAAACTTTAAGGGTGATGGACTGATTACATCGTCTTCAAGTATCTTCTGCTTCTATCAACTTTTATGTACTCGACTGAAGAAGCCTACTGTGTAGGCGAAACGTTTCACAATAAAGATACCTAACTGTTGCATATGTGTCTTACCTAACAACGCTACGGTTGATGCGAGCACCGTAAAAGGGCTACAATATTAATACTATTGAGCAAAATCAAGTTAGCGTCTGGAACTATATCGTTCCAGACCATGGAACTGAACTCTTCTCGAGGCTAAGGGACTGACCACCTCAAATACTTTTTCTCCAAGGTTGATGGACTGATCACATCATCTTTATTTCATTTCGACTGCTCCCTTTATATTTGACTGAAGAAGCCTGCTGTGTAAGCGAAACGTTTTATTAGTAAAGATACCGGGTCACCATCTAGAGAAGACCGGGGACGGAACTGCACCGACGAACCTACAAGACATCCAGTTGTTACACGTGTGTCTTAATCTTCAAATTGTCGGTATTTTATACCATTTTCAAAAAGATTCAATATATTCAAGGGATCAACAACTAGCAGATAATAAGTAAGAGCAACAAGAAGTAATTTCACAACCAACTCAACTTCTAACCATCCTCTTCCTTGACTCATGACATAGTAATAAAACGATTGGAAAACAAATCACGGAACGAGTAGTGTTTGGAACCATGGCGAGTGAGTCGTAAAACTCACAGGTGAGTTTCAGGACTCACTCGCCATGGGATCAAACCTCATCCGTTTCGCGATTCATCCTCTTTCCTCTTCCCCACAGAACCATCCCCATTCCCTCCCCCCCTCTCATCCATTATGCATCACCCCTACTCCCTCTCCCATCTCCACACACCCTCACCCCTGCCGTGACACTTCAGTTCCTGCATTAACAGTCAAAATTCAGTAGTGTTAACAAACATCCTTCAACCTCTATTGCTCTCATCTCCCCAAATTTCACTTACCCTTCCACTCCACTTCTTTCCCTCACTCTAGTCTCCCTCCCTCCCTCCTATCTTCTAACCCCTTACTCTCAATCCACCATCCTAGTCTTTCTCTCTCCAACTTCTTTTTTTTCTATTCCCGCTCCTGTAATCCTTCCTTCCCTTGTCCTTCCTGCCTCTTTTCATTTCAGATAACCAATGTGCCTTTGTCACTTTTCTCTATCATCCCTCTTTTACTTCCTCTACCACTTGCGTTTCTAGATCATCTTAGATTCTCTGTTTGTCTGTCTGTCTGTCTGTCTGTCTGTCTGTCTCTCTGTCTCTGTCTGTCTCTGTCTGTCTGTCTGTCTGTCTGTCTGTCTGTCTCTCTCTCTCTCTCTCTCTCTCTCTCTCTCTCTCTCTCTCTCTCTCTCTCTCTCTCTCTCTCTCTCTCTCATCACCTCACCACTTACCCTAACTCCAGCTAAGCTGGAACGAAACCTTTGAAGCTCCCATAGCTGATGAACCTTTAATGGAATACTTGACACTGTCCTCTTTGCTCTACTGAAGTCTCTCAAGTCAGACTGACAGATTTCAGCACTTCATATAATCATTGACCTGAGTGATGGAATATGAGCGGAAAATAGTTAGCTTTTGTTCCTATTGTGTAACTATGAGGTACCCAATTTTGATAAAAAGAAATTAGCATAATTATACTACTTCCTATCCCTTTCCTCATGCCTCTAGTTCCATTGCTATTTATTCCCCCTGTATTCTATTTCCCTCTTCTAAGCTGAAAGTTAATGATTGAAGGATCAGTGTGGTATACAAATACAGATGGAATCAGAAATAATAGTGGCGAGATAAATGAATAAAAAATAGCAGAAGAATAGCATTTAGGCATTGTCGCTATCAGAGACAAAGCTTACTGCAATGATATCCAATGCATTCCGGGAAAAAAATGAAGCAGGGGGTGAGGTATTATTGGTACCATGGTGGTTTGAGGTGCTGAGATTTTTGAACACCGGTGAATCCAACGATTACATTTCAGCAAAAATTAAAATCAACGGATGAAGGCAGTAGTAACAATGATTTAATGGCCACTTCCCCTCCTGCTCCCTCCATCGAACAATAAGAGTTTGTGGTTGCATTACGATGTCAGCATCAGAATTACCACAATACACATCCTAGAGAAAGTGGCATGTATAATAAGCCAACCATAAGAGATATCAAACACAAAGGAAAACTGAAGTTGTGCTTGTGTTCTATACCCACTAGAGTGCTACACCTTGTGATATCATGAGACTGTCTCTACAATATCATGTTTGTGAGAAACGGGAGAGAATCTGTGGTGCCTTAAGACAGGGTCTCAGCTTTTTATCTTTTTGTGACGGCAGTATCTAGGGCAAATTCCTCGATACCGTCACACCTTAGTTCTGTTAGGGGATTCTAGCCTCTGTGGAGACCATGTGGTTAATTTTCCAATGGTAGCACACCTCTATAGGAGGTGTGTGGAACCCTTTAGAAGCTCAGGGAAAGTAGTTAAGGGAGGACTGCAGGTCATCATATGACTAAAACCCTCGTCAGGAAACACTTATCCTGTATCCTGTCAAACTTAGCCTAACATAACCTAAGAAAGGATATTAGAAAAAGTTCTGTCTTATGCAGAGCTGGAGACTCTAATATGAGGACTTCGGGAAATGCTCTGGTCAGATGCAGGGCTAGCACTTTATGTGAGGATTCGGTGGCCAGACTCTTGTGATGTATAAATACCGTTTCTTACCACCTTCTCGGGTCTTAGTCCAAAGAAACAGGATCATATTTGGGCTAGGCAGCCGTGGACCCATCAGGCAGTGCTAATATATTGGCTTCGAAGTCTTGATGGTTTTAAAGTAATATAGGGTGTACTTCGACTTTAACACGAACGTTCTAACACACGTTCTCACACACTGTGCGGGAAATAGCTGAGGACCCGTGTGGTATCTTGAGATCCGGTGGTAGTTGTTTTAGTATCAGATCCTGCTCTTTTTAATCAAGTTTATTGTTGTCATAAATATTAATAAATTTTGGTTGAATGAGATATGATATACATTTTCCCAATATTTAATTTGTTATTCAGTATAAGACTGATTTGCGTTGCTAGTTAAGTGGAAGTGAGTGAGGTTCCCCAGAGTGTGTAGTGTACTCACCTATTTTAACTCATTACTCATTACGTACTATATTGAGGGTAACATGAAGGGCTTAACTCTCCTGTCCATGAAATGACAACTTCTGGAACTGAATGCCAGTGGAGATGATGTGTGCGTACTGCTATTGCAACCATTGGAGTGGTACACTGCTGGATCTGTATTAAAGAGATGGTGTGTGTGTGCTGCAACCACTGGAGTGGAACACTACTGGAAATGGATTCAAGACGAAGTGGTGTGTGTGTACTCACCTAGTTGTACTCACCTAGTTGAGGTTGCAGGGGTCGAGTCCGAGCTCCTGGCCCCGCCTCTTTACTGATCGCTACTAGGTCACTCTCCCTGAACCGTGAGCTTTATCATACCTCTGCTTAAAGCTATGTATGGATCCTGCCTCCACTACATCGCTTCCCAAACTATTCCACTTACTGACTACTCTGTGGCTGAAGAAATACTTCCTAACATCCCTGTGATTCATCTGTGTCTTCAACTTCCAACTGTGTCCCCTTGTTACTGTGTCCAATCTCTATGTATGTGTGTGTGCTGTAACCACTGGAGTGGTACACAGCTGTAACTGGATCCAACTACGAGAGGGGATCCTATAATGCGCTTCTAACACTACAAACATTTAGAATACATATGACAAACTAATGACGAAGAAACCTTACCAATATACCTCACTGGAAACTGGACTTGCTTCATTCTTTGTAACTTTAAATACGCTAAGTTTCTCTTTAAATCTCACAGGTAAGGAAGTATGTGAAATTCTTAATACGTGAAGTTTCTCATTTAAGGTATAGAGTATTAATGCATTTATTTCATATATATATATATATATATATATATATATATATATATATATATATATATATATATATATATATATATATATGTATTATATATATATATATATATATATATATATATGTATATATAATATATATATATATATATATATATATATATATATATATATATGTATATATATATATATAATATATATATATATATATATATAATATATATATATATATATATATATATATATATAATGTACATATAATATATGAATTTTTAGTAAATCTCTCTCTCTCTCTCTCTCTCTCTCTCTCTCTCTCTCTCTCTCTCTCTCTCTCTCTCTCTCTCTCTCTCTCTCTCTATCTCTCTCTCTCTCTCACACACACACACACACACTCTCCCTCTCCCTAGTCTTCCCTCTCTCCCTCTCCCCTGTGAAATTTGCCGGTGTCCCACAATCGTCACAATGCGGTCAACTCCCAGGGTAAATCAATTTTGGAATCAATTTGGAATTTCACGTCATGATTTTTGGCGGAGGGAGACATTGAAAGAGAGAAAGGGAGAGAGAGAGAGAGAGAGAGAGAGAGAGAGAGAGAGAGAGAGAGAGAGAGAGAGAGAGAGAGAGAGAGAGAGAGAGAGAGAGAGAGAGAGAGAGAGAAAGAGAGAGAGAGAGAGAGAGAGAGAATGTGTGTATATTCTCATCTATATATACTCATCTGTATGTGGTTGCAGGGGTCGAGTCACAGCTCCTGGCCCCACCTCTTCGCTGGTTACTACTAGGTCCACTCCTTGCTCTATGAGCCTTGTCGTACCTCTTCTTAAAACTGTGTGTGTGAATGCGCGCGTGTATCTTAGAGTAAATCGTCTATAAGTTCCTGCAGTCTGAAGACTTAAATTATCTCTCAGTTTATTTACAAAACAAATACCTCAAGAGTTTCGATACTTACGCAACGTTGTGAAGCCACAGACTCCGCGATGTGCCGCTGATATTGGGAGTTTACGACACTCGGAAAGAAGCGCGTTGTTCCCCAGGGAGTTTCCTGTTTACCTACTCACCGGCGCTTCGTAAAATTGATCTTGGACGCGGAAATTAGATTTGCATTCCCCTACCTTCATTTATATCTCATGGATCAGGGGGATGACTCTCCCTGCGGCCTCACCCTGATCTCACCTTTTACGTGTGTGTGCGTATGTGCACACACACACACACACACACACACACACACACACACACACACACACACACACACACACACACACACACACACACACACACACACACACACACATCAACTTACATTCGGTGTGAACTGAGACAGGATGGTGAAAATTCACTTTAATATAAAAGATATATGGATAGAGACGTGACCATTGCCGAAATAGTAATTCTTAGGAGGAAGTGTCCATAGTGAGGTTTACTCACAGCATTGAGATGGATAGCCTCCCTGTTGGACGTTGCGCCAGAGAACTTGTTGCTATACACCTTTTTTATTATGGGTTTATTCTAGCTGGACTGTTTGAAGCCAAGCATTGCAAGTGGTTTTGGCGGTGGAGCAGTGAAAGTCTCCCAGTCAGTAATAGAGGAAGCGAAGCTGGGATCTTGTACCCCTACTACAATATCATGGACACAGGTGTAGTTTAGTAGCCTGCACACCTGGCTATTGCACGATAACCAAGGTGGAAATGCGCAAAAAGTCAACAGAGAGAGTAAATACTTGTATTTCCTTCACCAAACAGCAAGCAGGTATGTATAATATATAAAGCAGATATGTACAATAAGGTAAATGCAAGCTAGAGACACGGTGTCCACTGTTGTGACCAGACTTGGAGGAAAGTGTACCAATGTTGATTTACGAGTGCACCACATCGCTTCACATCTTTGCCAGGCTTCCTTGTGATTGGCATGTTGAACCAAGGTGCATAGCATAATGAGAGGGGCCCCTGCTCATTATACTCTTAGCACCTGGTTTGCTGGTCAGGAGGGCATGCCTACTTGGGTGTGTGACATTCCGAATAAAATGTAACATACTCGTAGCATGCCACAAACAACGTCGAGGTCATCTGGAAGAATTTACTTTAACAGTGGCCCGGTGGCCTGGTGGCTAAAGCTCCCGCTTCACACACGGAGGGCCCGGGTTCGATTCCCGGCGGGTAGAAACATTTCGACACGTTTCCTTACACCTATTGTCCTGTTCACCTAGCAGCAAATAGGTACCTGGGTGTTAGTCGACTGGTGTGGGTCGCATCCTGGGGGACAAGATTAAGGAACCCAATGGAAATAAGTTAGACAGTCCTCGATGACGCACTGACTTTCTTGGGTTATCCTGGGTGGCTAACCCCCCGGGGTTAAAAATCCGAACGAAATCTTATCTTATCTCAGCTCATTTGATACCAAGGAGGAGGATAAGAGACCATGCAAAACAATTTGGGAGGCTGTACGTATTTCTGGACCAAGTCCGACTGGAGCGAGGCTTACACCCACTGTCTAGTACCAAGGAAAATATTTAGTATGCTACCTTCCATGGACTTTTGAAGCATGTCGTATACATGGAGTTTTGGACTGTTAATAGTTGGTAGCACTGCAAGAAGCGTGTGAGCTTTTGGGAATACAGGTAAATTGCAGTGTCATGGGCATTAATATCACCAATCCTACCTCGTATTTTCTTGAGGTCTGAGATTTTATTTTTTAGAATCGGATCTATGACGTTGAAACCGATATGATGTTGGATCAGTGACTCATACTTTTGGCAAGGCGAAAGTGACATGATTAATGATCTAGTTTTGGGGAAAACAATTTCACATTTGATGAGGTTTAAAGATAGTCCTAGATTCTCTTCGAGATTTTTTATTTTCCTGATGTCCTCTAGAAGGGATTCTACAGCGTTATCCAAAAAAATATTTAAGAACCAGAAGATGAGCTCATTAGACAATATTCTTGTGACTTTCTTAATAACCAGGCAGAAACATATAAGTATGCACTGGTATTTTAGTAAAAAATTGCCAATTTTAACTGTTTCACTTCTAAGTCATGAGCTTAATTTAGTAATTTACAACATATAATTTATGATACAGCTTCCTGCAAGAGAGAGCTGGACAGATACCTAAAGTCAGTGCCAGATCAGCCGGGCTGTGGTTCGTACGTTGGACTGCGTGCGGCCAGCAGTAACAACCTGGTTGATCAGGCCCTGATCCACCGAGAGGCCTAGTCGTGGACCGGGCCGCGGGGGCGCTGATCCCCGGAATAACCTCCAGGTAGACTCCAGGTAGCAGGTTACCTGGAGGTTACCTGGAGGTTATTCCGGGGATCAACGCCCCCGCGGCCCGGTCCATGACCAGGCCTCCCGATGGATCAGGGCCTGATCAACTAGGCTGTTACTGTTGGCCGCACGCAGTCCAACGTACGAGCCACAGCCCGGCTGATCAGGCACTGACTTTAGGTATCTGTCCAGCTCTCTCTTGAAGGCAGCCAGGGGTTTATTGGCAATTCCCCTAATGCTTGATGGGAGGCTGTTGAACAGTTTTGGGTCCCGGACACTTATGGTGTTTTCTCTTAGTGTACCAATGGCGCCCCTGCTTTTTATTGGGGGCATTTTGCATCGCCTGCCCAGTCTTTTACTTTCGTAGGGAGTGATTTCTGTGTGCAGATTTGGGACCATTCCTTCCAAGATTTTCCAAGTGTAGATTATGATATATCTCTCCCTCCTGCGTTCCAACGAGTACAAGTCAAGTGCTTCCAAGCGTTCCCAGTAGTTAAGGTGCTTGACAGAACTTATACGTGCAGTAAAGGATCTCTGTACACTCTCTAGATCTGCGATTTCACCTGCTTTGAATGGAGATGTTAATGTACAGCAGTATTCCAGCCTAGAGAGAACAAGTGATTTGAAAAGGATCATCATGGGCTTGGCATCTCTCGTTTTGAAAGTTCTCATTATCCATCCTATCATTTTCTTTGCACGTGCGATCGTGGCACTGTTGTGATCCTTGAAAGTGAGATCCTCAGACATTACTACTCCCAGGTCCCTTACATTATTTTTCCGCTCTATTGTATGGCCGGAGTCAGTAGTATACTCTGTTCTAGTTATTATCTCCTCCAGTTTTCCATAACGGAGTAGTTGGAATTCTAGACTGCACTCTCTAGAAAGACGTAGAATTAGGGGGGATATGATTGAGGTGTATAAATGGAAGACAGGAATAAATAAAGGGGATGTAAATAGTGTGCTGAAAATATCTAGCCTAGACAGGACTCGCAGCAATGGTTTTAAGTTGGAAAAATTCAGATTCAGGAAGGATATAGGAAAGTACTGGTTTGGTAATAGAGTTGTGGATGAGTGGAACAAACTCCCAAGTACCGTTATAGAGGCCAGAACGTTGTGTAGCTTTAAAAATAGGTTGGATAAATACATGAGTGGATGTGGGTGGGTGTGAGTTAGACCTGATAGCTTGTGCTACCAGGTCGGTTGCCGTGTTCCTCCCTTAAGTCAATGTGACCTGACCTGACTAGGTTGGGTGCATTGGCTTAAGCCGGTAGGAGACTTGGACCTGCCTCGCATGGGCCAGTAGGCCTTCTGCAGTGTTCCTTCGTTCTTATGTTCTTATGTTCTTATGAATTTGTCCTCATTGAACATCATATTGTTTACCGTTGCCCACTGGTTAAGTCTATGATCTGAATACTTTTGATACATATTCACAGAACTTCAGAAATAAAACTGTTTCCAGAAATTAAAGAAACAACACAGGAAACCTTGTAAAATGCACTAACACATTCCACTGAATTCAATTACAATCCTTAGGACGTGTGTTAAACATTGATAAATAGGGAGGCAAGTAGCGATCACGAAAGAATTCGGGCAATGCAGTGCTAAGTCTTGGTAATTGTTGCTAAGTAATCTTGACATATTGCTGACAGGGTAGCCACTCTCTCCGACCACAGAGGCCGTCTTGTTCAGAATGACCCACACTTTAAGAGTCAACAGTGATTCTCTTGTTCAAAATAGCAAATACTTTTACAGTTCACGGCAGTCACATATGATAGACGAGTTTTACCGACTATGTGTATGTTATGACTTGTGATAAGCATCATGGTATCGTAAACAACTGCTACCGTTGGTATTGTAACAGTAAGGGGAAAATAATATTTCCTGATTTATACAGCCTGACGAAACCCAAGAAGAAATAACCAAAAACTGCAATATCCTTCCACCTGGTCGTGGACCGGGCCGCGGGGGCGTTGATCCCTGGAATACCCTCCAGGTAGACTCCAGGTAGGTAGGCCCACAGTGAGATTCCCACTAACATCAACCCAAAGTGAAAACCTCATCGCCTTACATCAGCAGCAGGATTCCCTCCACCCATAGTAAGACTCCCACCACCTTCCACCCACGGTAAGATTCCCACCACCCACCATTAATAATAAGAACCACACCACCATCCACCCACAGTGCCGGTCACTAATTCCACGGCACCGTGGCTGAAGACCGTTATTTTATGACCAGTCTGCGGTGGCGCGAGGCCTATGTGTTCCATGCCTTAAGTACCGTAATGTATGTAGTGGTAAAGGTAGGGGCACTCTGGTTATGTCGAGAATAATGAGAGAGAGAGAGAGAGAGAGAGAGAGAGAGAGAGAGAGAGAGAGAGAGAGAGAGAGAGAGAGAGAGAGAGAGAGAGAGAGAGAGAGAGCATTGGCAAGTAGTCCAATTTTTAACGTCCTGAGAGCAAGATCACTACAGACCCCTCAATCAACACCATTTCTACCTTCTCTAGCTATCTCTTCCCCTTCTCCAGCAATGGCATGATCTCTCTACCCCTTCCACAACAGAAGCTTCTCTTCCTCCACCCCGAAAACTACAACCTTCGCCACTAACAAAATCCCCAGTTCCCCACCACCACCATACACTACCAAAACATTCTCCTTCCCCATAATCACAACCCTCAACAACGATACCTTCCAAACACTAGCCAGCATTGCTGTCTGAGTGACTATGTGACACTGCTCTGGGCCCCCTCGTCGTTATCAAGGAGCTCCATGGACCTAACTGCCAATTAGCGACCGTAATTAGGACCGGTAGCATTTAGTATACGTGTGGGAGACGCCTGTCCTGCGTGGTGTGTTGTGAAGAGGAATACGTAGCTGGAAAATGATCAAGGCATCTGTAGGGAGCATGCTGGAAAATGTTGGGAACTGTGAGTGTTGGTGGCTAAAAAAAAATATCTCGGGCCGTGATGAGGGGGATGGGGGTAGGAAAAAAGGCTGAGAAATTATGTAAGACATTGGGGAGACCGATAAATTGTGCATCATGGCACCTAAAGTTTTCCTTTACTCCAACAAGTCCACAGCTTGTTTCTTCAGACTTTTCTCGGTTTTTGTTTTCTGTAACAAATTAATATTGTTAGTGAAAATAATCCCGTGGATGTTGTCGCTTTATAATAAAGGATAATGTAGATATAAATATAGTGTATGTGCCTAATGTGTTTTATTTGCGGGGTTCGAAGCTCAGCCTGGCTTGTGCTAGCCTGGCTTGTGCTAGCCTGGCTTGTGCTAGCCTGGCTTGTGCTAGCCTGGCTTGTGCTAGCCTGGCTTGTGCTAGCCTGGTTTGTGCTAGCCTGGTTTGTGCTAGCCTGGCTTGTGCTAGCCTGGTTTGTGCTAGCCTGGCTTGTGCTAGCCTGGCTTGTGCTAGCCTGGTTTGTGCTAGCCTGGCTTGTGCTAGCCTGGTTTGTGCTAGCCTGGTTTGTGCTAGCCTCGCTTGTGCTAGCCTGGTTTGTGCTAGCCTGGCTTGTGCTAGCCTGGTTTGTGCTAGCCTGGCTTGTGCTAGCCTGGCTTGTGCTAGCCTGGTTTGTGCTAGCCTGGTTTGTGCTAGCCTGGTTTGTGCTAGCCTGGTTTGTGCTAGCCTGGCTTGTGCTAGCCTGGTTTGTGCTAGCCTGGCTTGTGCTAGCCTGGCTTGTGCTAGCCTGGTTTGTGCTAGCCTGGCTTGTGCTAGCCTGGTTTGTGCTAGCCTGGCTTGTGCTAGCCTGGCTTGTGCTAGCCTGGCTTGTGCTAGCCTGGCTTGTGCTAGCCTGGCTTGTGCTAGCCTGGCTTGTGCTAGCCTGGCTTGTGCTAGCCTGGCTTGTGCTAGCCTGGCTTGTGCTAGCCTGGCTATACAATTTATATTTATCATCAGCGATATATTTAGTATTTTTTTTACTCCCAGATCATTCTGTTAGAATGGTAATCGTAGTTTTCCTCTACCTGTGCTGTACTTTGTCTTTGGTTTTCTCTCTCTCTTTCCCTGATTTGCAAGATTTTGTACTTGTTTATAAAAGACTAAGGAAGGCTGAAGGCAAGGATTCAACCACATCGCCATTGTAACATACAAAAAGTGAAAGACATTTCAAGAATCACATAGTTGTGTGTGTGTGTGTGTGTGAGAGAGAGAGAGAGAGAGAGAGAGAGAGAGAGAGAGAGAGAGAGAGAGAGAGAGAGAGAGAGAGAGAGAGACTGACGCAGTTTCTGTTTTTTTTCTGCTTGTATGTCTGTGTCTCCTCACGAAGAAACATGAGTAAGGTAAAATCACCACAGTGACCTGCCATTCTCCATTTCCTTTCCTCTTAATTCCAGAATGCAGATGTAATATACACAGACTTTGCAAAAGCATTTGACAAATGCGATCATGGTGTAATAGCCCATAAAATACGTGTTAAAGGAATAACTGGGAAAGTGGGGAGATGGATCTTCAACTTCCTAACAAATCGAACACAAGGAGTAGTGGTCAACAGAGTTAAATCGGAGGCTGCCATAGTGAAGAGCTCTGTTCCACAAGGCACAGTACTCGCCCCCATCTTATTCCTCATCCTCATATCAGACATAGACAGAGATATACATCACAGCACCGTATCATCCTTTGCGGATGATACTAGGATCTGCATGAGGCAGTCATCTGCTGAGGACGCGGTTAACCTCCATGAAGATATAAACAAAGTTTTCCAGTGCGCAACGGTAAACAATATGATGTTCAATGAGGACAAATTCCAACTACTCCGTTATGGAAAACTGGAGGAGACAATAACTAGAACAGAGTATACTACTGACTCCGGCCATACAATAGAGCGGAAAAATAATGTAAGGGACCTGGGAGTAGTAATGTCTGAGGATCTCACTTTCAAGGATCACAACAGTGCCACGATCGCACGTGCAAAGAAAATGATAGGATGGATAATGAGATCGTTCAAAACGAGAGATGCCAAGCCAATGATGATCCTTT
>NC_091336.1:22700198-22780198 GCF_038502225.1 Cherax quadricarinatus | reverse complement strand
AGGAAAACAACAGTCAAGGACCAGGTAATCAGGCTAAGGAAGGAAGGAGGAGAGACAACAGGAAATGACCGTGAAGTATGTGAAGAACTCAACAAGAGATTCAAAGAAGTGTTCACAGAGGAGACAGAAGGGACTCCAGAAAGACGGAGAGGTGGGGCACACCACCAAGTGCTGGACACAGTGCACACAACCGAGGAAGAAGTGAAGAGGCTTCTGAGTGAGCTAGATACCTCAAAGGCGATGGGGCCAGATAACATCTCCCCATGGGTATTGAGAGAGAGAGCAGAGGCGCTGTGTGTACCCCTAACAACAATATTCAATACATCTATCGAAACAGGGAGATTGCCTGAGGCATGGAAGACAGCAAATGTAGTCCCAATCTTTAAAAAAGGAGACAGACATGAAGCATTAAACTACAGACCAGTATCACTGACATGTATAGTATGCAAAATCATGGAGAAGATTATCAGGAGAAGAGTGGTGGAACACCTAGAAAGGAATGATCTCATCAACAGCAGCCAGCATGGTTTCACGGACGGGAAATCCAGTGTCACAAACCTACTGGAGTTCTATGACATGGTGACAGCAGTAAGACAAGAGAGAGAGGGGTGGGTGGATTGCATTTTCTTGGACTGCAAGAAGGCGTTTGACACAGTTCCACACAAGAGATTGGTGCAAAAACTGGAGGACCAAGCAGGGATAACAGGGAAGGCACTACAATGGATCAGGGAATACTTGTCAGGAAGACAGCAGCGAGTCATGGTACGTGGCGAGGTGTCAGAGTGGGCACCTGTGACCAGCGGGGTCCCGCAGGGGTCAGTCCTAGGACCAGTGCTGTTTCTGGTATTTGTGAACGACATGACGGAAGGAATAGACTCTGAGGTGTCCCTGTTTGCAGATGACGTGAAGTTGATGAGAAGAATACACTCGATCGAAGACCAGGCAGAACTACAAAGGGATCTGGACAGGCTGCAGACCTGGTCCAGCAATTGGCTCCTGGAGTTCAATCCCACCAAGTGCAAAGTCATGAAGATTGGGGAAGGGCAAAGAAGGCCGCAGACGGAGTACAGTCTAGGGGGTCAGAGACTACAAACCTCACTCAAGGAAAAAGATCTTGGGGTGAGTATAACACCAGGCACATCTCCTGAAGCGCACATCAACCAAATAACTGCTGCAGCATATGGGCGCCTAGCAAACCTCAGAACAGCATTCCGACATCTTAATAAGGAGTCGTTCAGGACCCTGTACACCGTGTACGTTAGGCCCATATTGGAGTATGCGGCACCAGTTTGGAACCCACACCTAGCCAAGCATGTAAAGAAACTAGAGAAAGTGCAAAGGTTTGCCACAAGACTAGTCCCAGAGCTAAGAGGTATGTCCTACGAGGAGAGGTTAATTAAGGGAAATCAACCTGACGACACTGGAGGACAGGAGAGATAGGGATGACATGATAACGATTTACAAAATACTGAGAGGAATTGACAAGGTGGACAAAGACAGGATGTTCCAGAGATTGGACACAGCAACAAGGGGACACAGTTGGAAGCTGAAGACACAGATGAATCACAGGGATGTTAGGAAGTATTTCTTTAGCCACAGAGTAGTCAGGAAGTGGAATAGTTTGGGAAGAGATGTAGTGGAGGCAGGATCCATACATAGCTTTAAGCAAAGGTACGATAAAGCTCATGGTTCAGGGAGAGTGACCTAGTGGCGACCAGTGAAGAGGCGGGGCCAGGAGCTTGGACTCGACCCCTGCAACCTCAACTAGGTGAGTAGGTGAGTACACACACACACACACACACACACACACACACACACACACACACACACACACACACACACACACACACACACACACACGATTTAAGAATACTGTGGCTATTGTACCTACGTATCCAGGCTAATCATTAACTGTAAAGATCTATGTCAGGTTAGTGCTTCTGGGGAATGCATTAACAACAGACATGCATGCGCGTTACAGTCCAGCTATTGTACGCTGCTTGTAGGCGAAGCGGGGCAGAGGTTGGCCACTCATGCCGTACCTACCTCCTGGTAGGTAGGTACCCAACAGAGGATTGGGAGGGGAGAAACTCGTGCCCTACCAACCACCATGTGGGGGGATGGGGGAACCTCATGCCGCACCCATAGCTCACAAAGGGGAGTGGAGAGGTAGGAGGGGAATGAACTTTCCTAATTACTTCAGGAGTCACCCATGTTCTCTAGGAATTGTCTGGTCTAGTCTGCTCTCTCTCTCTCTCTCTCTCATAAATATATATGTCGTATCGAATAGGTAAAACTTGCGATTTTTACTTAAATAGCATCGCTCTTCTTGCCGAATAATGCAAGCAAAAATTTGTGTATGCAATAATTTCGCAAAAATCATTCTGAACCTAACGAAAAAATATATTTCATTGTGTCTGTGTATCATTAAATTATTGTAAACTTATCTAAAATATATTTAGTTGGATTAGACTAAATTAAATTCAGCTTGTTATGATAAGGTTAGGTAAGTTTTCAAAGGTGCTTTTGGTACAAAATGATTAATTTTTACATTAACATAAATGAAAAATATATATCTTTTTTTAGAAAGGACTTAATTTTAAATGAGTTCTTGTTGAGTGAACAATTTTACCTATTCGGCACGACATATATATATATATATATATATATATATATATATATATATATATATATATATATATATATATATATATATATATATATATATATATATATATATATATATATATATATATATATATATATATATACAAAGCAGCCAAAGGGGGCCTTTCGTTTTGCTATCATTCAACTCCCCTCTTGGTTGTTTTATATCTTGTGTGTGTTTATCACACACACACACACGCACACACACACACACACACACACACACACACACACACACACACACACACACACACACACACACACACACACACACACACACACACACACACACATACACACTTATACAGCATCAACAAAACATATGCATACATGCATTAATTTTCTGAGGTCGTTATGCTTAATTAGTGTAAAACTGGATCACGAGCCACACCCAGGGCAGGGGTGTGGTAGCATCATTTACATGTCATTTGCAGGGTTTTTTTTCCAAAACCCACGCACATTACTTGACTCAGTCACCCCAGGGAATATCGCTGCATTTTTTTTTTTTTGCTTGGAACAGTTTCTGTAAGTGTAAAGTAAAAGGACACAAGTGCAACTAATGTGACATTTATTGTGGCAACGTTTCGCTCTCCAGGAGCTTTATCAAGCCATTACGCTCCTGGAGAGCGAAACGTTGCCACAATAAATGTCACATTAGTTGCACTTGTGTCCTTTTACTTTACATATTGTCGGTAATTCTACCAACTTTATTACAGTTTCTGTAAGTGTTGAGGGAGTTCTGACAGAGGTATGTTTGGGGAGATAGATTTAGTGACTTCTTTGCAACTCTTCCTACTTTCTACTACCATTGCTTCTACTTTTACTGTCTACCTTGCCACTACCATTACTAACGTTTCTTTTTCCTTGTTCCCGTCCTTGTCCCTCTCGCCTGTATATACTGGCTACCTAATGGTGAGCCAGCGGA
The DNA here is from genome assembly GCF_038502225.1 of Cherax quadricarinatus. Lineage (NCBI taxonomy): Eukaryota > Metazoa > Arthropoda > Malacostraca > Decapoda > Parastacidae > Cherax > Cherax quadricarinatus. The sequence continues at coordinate 22,776,606 of NC_091336.1, read as the reverse complement.
AGGCCTCGGTCAGATGACCAAAAGCTCCAGCTGTGGGTCATCATATGACTAAGACCCGTGTCAGGAAACATTTCTCCTGTTTCCTGACAAACATTATACCTGCCATCATTTTTGTTAGTGTGACTTTGTAAATGGTCCAAGTCGGACCGTAACATTGTCGTAAGCTCCTCTCTCCTATATGCGGGTTATATTTGTGTATTGCAACAAGCTGTTTTTGAATCTTTGGAATACACGCACACACACACACACACACACACACACACACACACACACACACACACACACACACACACACACACACACACACACACACACATACACACACACACACGTACACATACACACACACCAAGACTGTTCAACTGCCTCCCAGCATACATAAGGGGGATTACCAATAGACCCCTGGGTGTCTTCAAGAAGGCGCTGGAGAGACACCCAAAGATGGTACCTAATCAGCCGGGCTGTGGTTCGTACGTCGGTTTACGTGTGGTTAACAGTAGCAGCCTGGTTGATCAGACCCTGATCCACCACGAGGCCTGGTCTCAGACCGGGCCGCGGCGGCGTTGACCCCCGAAACCCTCTCCAGGTAGACTCCAGGTACAGATACACACACACACACACACACACACACACACACACACACAGTGGTACACATAACTGGCCTAACATTTGTAGCATATGCTAAGTTAACTAAACATAGAATTACCTTCAGAAACCTTAACAAAGGATCTTTCATGACGCTATACTTTACGTATGTAGGACCCATCATAGAGTACGCAGCACCATCATAGAGCCCTTACCTGGTCAGGAATGTACAGAAGCACGTGAAGGTTCACAGGTTTTCTACAAGACTAGTCCCTGAGCTGAGTGGATTCAGGTATGAGGAGAGACTAGAGAAATTTGACCTGACGACTTTACAAGAAAGAAGACTAAAGGAAGATATAATTACGACGTATAAGATACTCTGAGGATCTGACGGTACAGATGTGAACAAACTGAAATGCAATTCACAGGTACGTGTGCGGATAAATGGAAATTAAGACACAGATGAACCCCTGGGATTTTAGGAATTACTTTTTCAGTCTTAGGTTATAATGTGGTAAAAGCAAACTATTTACAGTGTCAAAACAAGGTATGATAAACCCCAAGAGGCCAGAAGCCAATAATTCCGATGATTGTAATTCATGAAGATGGGACAGGAGCTGTGAATCCTCCTCCGAGAAGACAAATCGGCGAGTACAAACAGGCGAGTGTGCACTCCAGTAACGATCAGAGTACGCTGAGGTCATCCACTGACAGACCACTAGTTGATGTAGGTCAGTCACGTGATGTTTGTGTTTCCTGACTTGTTTTCAAGTATACTTGTGTGAGTCTATAAGTGTGTTGTGTCACTGTCTTTCCCTTATACATATTTAATGAAACTATAATAACAATAATAATAATAATAATAATAATAATAATAATTATTATTATTATTATTATTATTATTATTATTATTATTATTATTATTATTATTATTATTATTATTATTATTATTATTATTATTACCTTTGATATACCTTTGCCTGGCCCAAGGCTGGCCTCTGGGAGTGTCTACCTGGAGTTATTATTATTATTATTATTATTATTATTATTATTATTATTATTATTATTATTATTATTATTATTATTATTAATTAACAATATTCTCATTATTTTTTTACGATATCCTCATTGCCCAACTGATACCTACGACCTCAGGCTGACAGAGTTTACAAATATGTATTTGACTCAGTCTGTGTGATGAAATATGTGAAACATTGCTAGGTTTTGTTCCCACTATTTAACTGTTATGTTGATGAGTAAGACATATGTGCAACACTTGGGTATCTTTATTACTGAAACGTTTCGCCTGCACGAGGCATAATAAGTAAATTAATGTCCAAATTTCTTCAATTAAGATGGTATACTGGAAAATGGCAATCCCTAAATCTAATTCAGTTCATTCAAATAGGGCAAAACGACTAGTAATCTAAAATGCATAGAACCTGAAGCCGCTCAGAGGCTTTTTCGGTCAAATACTTTGGATTGCGTGAGGCCAGCTGTAAAAACTGATTGATCAGACCCTGATTCACATAGTTGCACCTTGGAACACCCTCCAGGTAGACTGAAACTGGAGGCAGCAGAAGCTGTGGAGAGGTGAAGTGTCCATCAATGTTGAAGTAGAAAGCTGTTATGTAGGAACATAAGAAAGTAGGAGCACTTCAGCAGGCCTACTGGCCCATGCTAGGCAGGTCCAAATCTCCTACCGGCCTAAGCTACTGGCCGAAGCCAGTCAGGTCCAAATTACACCCAGTTAAGAAGGATGTAGCACTGCATCAGACCCACTAGAGCGAGAAGTGAGGAGCAGCACACTGCTGATGTATCCAATTTTGTTAAATTTTATAGATGACCTTTCTCTCTCTCTCACCCCTCTTAACACCCTGGGGGATAATCACTGGGAGAGACACCCTCCAGGGGTAGCAGAGGGGAACCTGAGAGGGGAGTCAAGGGGACACCCCAGAGAGGAGTCTGATCAGGACATGAGTGAGGTAATTACAATGAGGTGGGAGGATGGAGGGGCGGGGGAGAAGGTTAATGTGGGGGAAAGAGAGAGAGAGTGATGGATGGATGAAGGGAGTTATGGGAAGGTGATGGATTGAGGGAATGAGGGAGAGAGGGATTGAAAATATGATGAATGAATAGATGGAAGAAGGGAATGATGGACGAATAGAGAGGAGTGATGAACGAATAAATAAGAGATGGAAGGAAGAAGTTATAGATGAAGAGAAGGAAGGAGGAATCTGTCTCAAACCTGCACACAGAAACACTTGAACACCTCCAATGAGTGAGCTCAATAAATATTGAGGAACCACGACTCTTCAGCGCCCTTCTATGCATAAGAGGAATCACCAACAAACCTCTAGCTGTCTTCAAGAGGAAACTCGACACATTCCTCCAAAAAAAAAAAAGATCAACCTGGCTGTGATGCATATGCTGGACTGCTTTTCTGTCAAATTAACATCGCAGGATGGAATATAGTGCTGAAATCTTGACTTCTGAAGGAAGGAGCGGAGTGATGGATGAAGAGGAAAGGGACTGGTAATAAAGGCAAGGAACAAGAGTGAAATGAGAGACTGAAATAGGAGTGAGGTAGAATGACCACAGTGACCAGATGGTGTTCTTCCTGCTCCTTCTCCTCCTCCTTTCCCTTGTCTTTTTCTTCCTCTTTCCCCCTTACCATTTCCCTTCTCAACCTCTGGCCGAGTTCCTAGGGCTTTTGTGTATCAATATGCTCTTACGCTACCGTCCATAGGATGGATGTGGAGTGCACAATATACTAGCCTCTCAGCAAGTTTATTTAGGTACAGATACACATAAGTACAATTATCATTCAAAGTGTGAATTAACTAGAATAACCCAAAAGAGTAAGGCAAAGTAATTTATTTCCATTGTGGCAATATCTAATCCTGTCATCTTTAACCTACTTAGTCCATTTTGGGATACTTGAGAATGTGTTAATTCCATAGAAACCTGAAAATATGGGATGAATTCTGAACTTTCTTAACAAGTGAGAATCAAGTTATTGCGACAGAATATAAAATCATGGGACTTGGCGGTAACCATCGACACACTGCTTGCGATTACTGATATAGATTAGTTTTTTTTTTTTTAGTATTTCTGCAGTTTTCCACCAAGGAAGGGTAACCCAAAGAAGAAAACAAATGCATCATCATTTATTCAGCAGAAAAAAAAAAGACCATACCACGGGTGTGGTTTGAATCTGCGGTCAGAGAGTCTCAAAATTCCAGACCGTTGCGTTTGAGACTCTCTGACAGCGGGTTCAAACCCCACCCGTGGTATGGTTTGTTTGCAATCGTGTCATTACTATTTCGTGAGTTAATTTATTCAGTAGCTCGATTCAAATGACATACTTCTGGAAGAGTGAAGAAAGGGCACATTTCTATGGAACAAGCTTTTGTTGGGACAACGTGTCGTGTGGGTTCCGAAACGTGGATTGAGTAATAACACTTACTTAGGTGGGTAGTACGTATATTCGACAGACTATATGGGAAGCGCCAAGCCTGACCTGCCTCTCTCCTGTCTATACTTCAACTGATTCCTAGAGGGTGAACGGCGTTCAAAACATGCTAGGGTCAGCTGTAACAGTGAATAACAAGTGATTCACACAGACGGTTGGTAGTGAGTCAGACTACTGGTAACTGGTAACTGGTAACTGGTAACTGGTAACTGGTACTGGTAACTGGTACTGGTACTGGTACTACTGAGAAATGTATCGCTCTGTGTAGAGCTTTATCAAATTACGATAAAATTTTATTCAGTGTTATTTTTTATCTTCATCATTCATTAAAGGCCCCCAATGGAAATAAGTCACCTTGTCTGACATTTTTTTTTTTCTAGGTTCTCTACAGCCTGGTTGATCAGGCTCTGATCCACCATGAGGCCTGGTCACAGACCGGTCCGCGGGGGCGTTGACCCCTGGAACTCTCTCCAGGTAAATATATGCTGCTTTGTTTGATAATCTATGTAACCGTATTTGTGTGTAAACTTACTTACGAGGTCTCGCTAAAAGTATGCATCAGTCATTAAAGGTCTCGCTAAAGCTGTGCGGAGAATAAGCTTCAATAACGAACTTCAATACTCTTCCCAACTGCAACATCCCCACATACGAGTTTTACCTTCCATTCTAAATTGTCTTTTAGAAAGGTGAGGGGGAGAGGAGAGGGGAGGGGAGGGGAGGGGAGGGGAGGGGAGGGGAGGGAGAAGTTGCTTCAGTACCGGTGAAGGACTTTTGATCCAAGGAATTATATTTACCATCCACATCCACGGATCAAATTAAATTAATTCCCATTTTCCCAGGCGTTCTGTGACTTCTAGGATGCTGATAATTTTGGTTGGGCCAAATGTTTGTTTCCTGATTTTTTTTTTTTTTTTGGGTTGGACTGAAATATCGATTATTGAATTCTCATATGAATATAAAATATTTATTTTGTAGTTTCATGAGTCGATTAGTTTTTCAGATTTTGTTGCAAGCAAATTTGGAATAGTACGTATTAGCCACATATAAGTGGAAAATACTGGAGGAATTGGTCCCAGACTTACATATCGAGATTACTACTTATTAGCACAAGTGGCTTAGTAGACGGTGCAGGACACCTCCATTGAGCGATGAGTCCACTATGGGAAAATTCAATAAATGCTCCTTCCTTAAGTGAATGTGACCTGACCTGACTAGATTGAGGCATTGGCTTAAGCCGGTAGTGGACTTTGACCTGCCTCGCATGGGCCAGTAGGCCTGCTGCAGTGTTCCTCCTTTCTTGTGTTCTTTAGTGATGAGGGACAACGACTCTTCAACACCCTCCTTCCATGCATGAGGAGGATTGCCAAAAAGCCCCTAACCGGACTGTGGTGCATACGTTGGACTGAGGGCGGCGAGGCACTAACCGATTGCTCGATCAGGCTAGCAACCAGGAGGCCTGGTCTGGGACCGGGCCGCAGGGGCGGTGACCTCTGAAGTAACTCCGTGTAAACTCCAGGTATGATATTTTCATTAATAAAATACCTTGACATTTCTCTGAGATTATTATAATGGCCATCTCTACAATCCTCAAAAAGTGGACAATAAAACACAGTGTTTAAGAAAGTGGCCATAAGGCTGGCCACATACTTTATAGTTATTTAGTTATTTAGTAAGTTTATTTAGGTTCCGGTACATATAAATACAGTTACACAAATTATCAAACACAGCAACATATATGTAAATAATCTAGAATAACCCAAAAAGGTCAAAGTGACTTATTTCCATTGGAGTCCTTGATCATCAACTGTGCATTTGCTAAACTGCCAGAGGTCCTTGTAACTAAGCGTAAGCCTGACTCCTTCAACAACAGTCAGTCTGTTCACCTTGCAAGTTGCTCCATAAACATCCTTATCTACGTTCATGTTATTATAATGAAGGAAGAGTCTACTCAGGCTTCTAACAGTGTTTCTGGGACATGCCCTTTCATTATTTCTTGCATGCTACGTGATGGTTCTTTAGTTTTCAACGAAGCAGATATATATCACCTTGCGACCCAATATGTAAAGATCACCGGATAGGTATAAGAAAGAATCATGAGAACATAAACACAGAGGAGCACTGCAGAAGGTTTACTGAACAAAACTAGGTAAGTCTGTCTCAAACAGGTAAAGCTTGCGATTTTGGCTTAAATAGCAAACGTTCTTCTTGCCGAATAAGGCAAGCGAAAATTTGTGAATGAAATAATTTCGTAAAACTCATTCTGAACCTAACGAAAAAAAATATATTTTATTGTGTTTGTTTATTATTAAATTATTGTAACCTAGTTGGATTAGGCTAAATTAAATTGCACTTGTTATAATAAGGTTAGGTAAGTTTTCTAATCTTCTTTTGATGTATAATTATTAATTTTTACATTAACATAAATTAAAAAAATAGATCTTCAGACGATACAAGGATCTGCATGAGAGTGTCATCCATTGAGGACACGGCAAATCTCCAAGAATATATAAATAAAGTTTTCCAATGGGCAACAGAGACCAATATGATGTTCAATGAAGACAAATTCCAACTACTCTGTTATGGAAAACTGGAGGAAATAATAACTAGGACTGAGTATACTACAAACTCTAATCACACAATAGAGCGGGAAAATAATGTGAAGGACCTGGGAGTGGTAATGTCTGAGGATCTCACCTTCAAGGATCACAACAATGCCACTATCACATCTGCAAGGAAACTGATAGGATGGATAATGAGAATATTCAAGACAAGAGATGCCAAGCCAATGATGATCCTTTTTAAATCACTTGTTCTCTCTAGGCTGGAATACTGCTGTACATTAACATCTCCATTCAAGGCAGGTGATACTGCAGATCTAGCGAATGTACAGAGAACCTTTATGTTCTTATAGGAGAGAGGGGGAAAGGGAAGAGGGAAGGGCGAGTTAACGAAGGTTAAAGGGAGCTTAATGGTTAAACATCTCTTCCATCCTTCCCTTCCTCCCTCCCTCTGTCCCTCCATCCTCTATTTCCAAGGAAGCAGTAAACTAGGTGGGGAGAGAGGGAGGTGGAAGTGAATCTGATTGTTTCAAGAAATGGTGGGGTGACTGTATTGGTGGTGGTCTGTCTGCAATGTTGCGAGACCAACGTTCTCGTAATTCATTCAGTCTACACACACAAACACACACACACACACACACACACACACACACACATACGCACACACACACACAGACACACAGACACACACACACACACACACACACACACACACACACGCACACACACACACACACACACACAACAAACACACACACACACACACACACACACACACACACACACACACACACACACACACGTACTGCTGGCCAGACCCCTTTATAGCTTCCTTGGATGCTTTACTTTCATAGTTCCTTGATAATGTGAGTAGTCACGAAAGCGCTTGGAATTTCTCTATTCTTTCAGAGTGGTTGTTTTGCATATATATATATATATATATATATATATATATATATATATATATATATATATATATCTATATATATATATATATATAACAACACTGCACTAGCCGAGGGCTTGAACCCATGTTTTGGCCCGCCTCATGATGAGCGAGAATCACATGACGCTCTAACGCCCAGGACCATCCAATCCTACAAAGATCACACACCCAGCAGAGCTAGGTGTTGTACCGTGATCCGAGGACATACGATGGTGTGGGTGCTTCAGAGCTAATTTCATTCTACTCCCCGTTTGGTGTAGTAGCGTCCACAAGCAGTATACGTAGTACTGTAAAGATGAACGAGTGGTATTTAATCAATAACAACATTGCGATTAGCCGATGGCTCGAAGCCATGTTGTCGCAATGTTGTTGTTGATTAAATACCACTCGTTCATGGTTACAATATGATGTATACTGCTTGTGGAGGCTAGTACACCAAACAGGGAGTAGAATGAAATTAGCGCTCAGGCACCCACACCACCGTATGTCCTCGAATCACGGTACAACACCTAGCTCTGCTGGGTGAGTGATCTTTGTAGGATTGGTGTGGGTCGCATCCTGGGACAAAACTGACCTAATTTACCCGAAATGCTCTTAATAACAACCGGCTTTCTATATAGTAGTATGTCAATGATGTCAGCCAGGCTTGTAAACCTTGTATATGTACTTGTAGAAATAAATATATTATTATTATTATTATTATTATTATTATTATTATTATTATTATTATTATTATTATTATTATTATTATTATTATTATTAAGACACGGCGTAGCATAGGTCAGCACCATCTATTGTCTGGCAACACAACTTTATTAGGTCACGCACCCTGGGAGGGAATGGTATCAGGGGAAGAGTTACCCTGCCTGAAGTGTCTTGTTATTGTTTCAGTCAGCCTGTTTGTTTGGGTGTGACGACGTGTATAGTGGTGACGCAGGACACAAACACGGAGAGGTGTATGTCGCTCTATATACACTCCGAAGGTGAACAGGTGAACAAAGCCTTAAGAATATAAGAACGAAGGAATACTGCAGCAGGCCTACTGGCCCATGCGAGGTAGGTCCAAGTCTCCTACCGGCTTAAGCCAATGCACCCAACCTAGTCAGGTCAGGTCACATTGACTTAAGGGAGGAACACGGCAACCGACCTGGTAGCACAAGCTATCAGGTCCAACTCACACCCACCCACATCCACTCATGTATTTATCCAACCTATTTTTAAAGCTACACAACGTTCTGGCCTCTATAACTGTACTTGGGAGTTTGTTCCACTCATCCACAACTCTATTACCAAACCAGTACTTTCCTATATCCTTCCTGAATCTGAATTTTTCCATCTTAAACCCATTGCTGCGAGTCATGTCTAGGCTAGATATTTTCAGCACACTATTTACATCCCCTTTATTTATTCCCGTCTTCCATTTATACACGATTAGCAGCAACGATGGCATTGTTTTGAAGGCAAGTCTAGACTTACACATGTATTTTATGAGCCAAAACCAGTCAAGCAAAGTTCTTTGATGCTGGTGATGGGCTCTTGATTCAAGGAATTGAATCCCCCCCCCCCTTCCCTTGGATCGAACCTAGTTACCTCCTATTCCCCCAGATGCTGTACGACTCCTACGTATTTTTAATAAAGCAATAACATAAGGTAAGCTAAGACCTCTTATCTTCAGCTCATTTTTAAAGTCAGGCTCTAAAAATATTTTTACTTTAAACCTTTTATAAGGGTAACCTTAACGCCGGTGACTTGCACTTCACCCAGAGAACTGAAGCTACCCTATCATATCCCCTCAAGGGAGGTTCCTTGGCGCTGGTGGGGGGCTCTTGATCTAGGGAACTGAAGAATTGAGACACTTGTGCAACACATGGATCTTTGATAAATTAGACACATGTGCAACTCTTGGGTATCTTTATTGAGGAAACGTTTCGCCACACAGTGGCTTCATCAGTCCATACAAAGGAGAATCTTGAAGAACAGGAGGAGAATGAGGTAATCTATTCAAGATTGATGGACTGACCACATCGACTCAAGGTTGAGGGACTGATTACCTCATTCTCTTCCTGTTCTTCAAGATTCTCCTTTGTATGGACTGATGAAGCCACTGTGTGGCGAAACGTTTCCTCAATAAAGATACCCAAGAGTTGCACATGTGTCTAATTTATCAACATGTCGGTTCTCTGAACCATTCATCTACAAACATGGATCTTTATTGAAGAAACGTTTCGCCACACAGTGGCTTCATCAGTCCAATACAAAGTAGAAATGGGTAAGGAGAATAGAAGTTTGAGGTAATCAGTCCCTCAACCTGGAATCGATGTGTTCAGTCCAACACTCTTGTAGGAAGAGTAATGGACTCTGGATCTGTGCTCCGGTTCCCTGAATTGAACCTGAATACCTATCATCCCCCCTTTCCCCACATGTGCTGTATAATCCTATGGGTTTACCGCTCCCCCATGATTATTTTCTATTCCTAAACTGCTAAACGACTCCATAATTATTTTGGACTTCCCGTATTCGATGTTATTGTTTTTTGTTCGTTTGTGTTTGTTTTTTATTTTGTTAATTGTTTGTTGTCAAGTTTTTTAATCTTCTTACATAATTTAGAAATTTTACAGCAGTGTTATTTAGTAAATTATGTAAAATTTACCCTAGAATGACTGAATAGTCATTGTGAATTATTTCCACTTTCATGTGTTACCTAATTACATTAGTTATATTTTTACATAGGTTTCGAAAGATTGTGTCCTGTCCTCTGTCCTTTAGTGATTCAAATACATCAAGACATAGATAAATATATCAGATAATTTATTTACAGTATGTAAATAAAGCACTTATAACTACCCATAGCTTGTTCTCTGTGTGAATTAATAAAGTCGCTGGTGAGCGAAACGTCTTCACAATTAAATGCCGTAACTCGCTCCTCGTGCTTATTTACATACACAAATTTATCCTTTAAAAAAATCATATATGAACACTTTTAACAACAGAGGAAATTAATATATTAATATAAATCTCCCGCAGCTTCATTCATAAGAATTCTTTAATTCTGAGACTGTCCTTGACAAGATCAAGTAAAGTATTCCGGTGTTAGGTAAGACACATATGCAACAGTTAGGTATCTTTATTTCGAAACGTTTCGCCTACACAGTAGGCTTCTTCAGTCGAGTACAGAAAAAGAAGCCTACTGTGTAGGCGAAACGTTTCGAAATAAAGATACCTAACTGTTGCATATGTGTCTTACCTAACAATCTGTCGGTATTTTATACCATTTTAATGCTCAAAGTATTCCGGTGACTATTTAGCGTTAAAGGTTCCCTTCAGTGAGTGCCTTGGTTCACAAGGGCTTTTGATCTGAAGAAACTGCGTTTAAGTTTCTTTAGTTCCCCGATAATTTAATATAATAAATTTGACAGGTTCAACCTGGTTCGCTATGGATCGCACTTCACAGTCCTCTACCTACTACAGGAGTTAACAAAAGAACATTAGGAACACTACAACAGGCCTACTGGCCTATGCGAGGCAGGTCCAATTCTCCCACCGCCTTAAGCCAATGCCTTGACCTAGTGAGGTTAGACACGTCACTTAGGGAGGAGCACTGCAACCGACCTAGTAGCACAAGCTGGAGTAGCACAAGTGGAGAAGGAAGCAACATCAGACGGTACAAGAGATTGGATACACAAGGTGAGTACGTGTAGAGTTTCGTAGCCGCTACTTTCTAGTTAGAGATGCGACGTAATGATGAGTTTGTAGGCTACTTTATTTGCTAGACTTACAAGAGCATAAGAATAGAGGAGGACTGCATCAAGCCTCGCAAACCATTTTAACGCTTATCCACATAATTTTCAAAGCCGTACTAGCTGCCAGCCTCGTCAACTCCATCTGGCACACACTGGAAATATAAACACAAATGCAGTATAATGTGATCCTTTATTGACAACGTTTCACCCACGCGGTGGGCTTTTTCAAGTCACACACGGATCTACCTGGGGTTGGAAGGTACGGGAGTATTTATAGTTCAGAACGTTGAGGTCAGGTGAAGATTGCTGCATCAGATGATCTACCGTGTGGGGTTGTAGAGTCTTGGGTAGCTAGGCGGGGATATTGGACAAGTTGTGAGTAGACCTTCTGCAGTGTTCTATGTTCTTATGTGGGATAGCGATGAAGAAGTTTCTTGGCGAGTGGTTCAGCTATGTTATAGAATGTAAAGTAAAAGGACACAAGTGCAACTAATGTGACATTTATTGTGGCAACGTTTCGCTCTCCAGGAGCTTTATCAAGCCATTACAAACAATACATGGACACAGAGGGTATATAAAGGCTCAGAGTGAGGTGAATACTAGTGAGGTACCATTTCGATGTTCACTAGTGGTAGTAGTAGTAGTAGTAGTGAACATCAAAATGGTATACAATACCGACAGGTTGGTAGGTAAGACACATAGGCAACAGTTAGGCAACTTTATTCCGAAACGTTTCGCCTACACAGTAGGCTTCTTCAGTCGAATACAGAAAGTAGGCAGGAACAGTAGAGAAGACGATGTAATCAGTCCATCACCCTTAAAGTCGTAGAATTTGAGGTTGTCAGTCCCTCGGCCTGGAGAAGTTCAGTTCCATAGTCAGGAACTAGTTAGTTCCTGACTATGGAACTGAACTTCTCCAGGCCGAGGGACTGACAACCTCAAATTCTACGACTTTAAGGGTGATGGACTGATTACATCGTCTTCTCTACTGTTCCTGCCTACTTTCTGTATTCGACTGAAGAAGCCTACTGTGTAGGCGAAACGTTTCGGAATAAAGTTGCCTAACTGTTGCCTATGTGTCTTACCTACCAGTAGTAGTAGTGGTAGTGACAAAAGTAATGCAATATGGTAGAGCAATTAATTTGTACATGAGTAAAAGGATATAAAAGCTATTACTTGGGTAACATAAAAATAGGTTGGACAAATATAAACTGGAATGAGGCGGCTTGTTTCAGTGTTCACTCTCTGTGCTTTGTGTAGTATAACAGGAGAGACTATGTGATGGCAGGGTTTACTGTTTTCAGGAGGATTCTTGCTAAGACTTCGGAGATGGTGAAGCTGCCGTTGTTTTGTTTAATTGTATTTGAAACAGCGATCAGTGCTGATTCAAGGCACTTGCGTGTGCGGAAATTAGTTTCTTTTATCACTAATTGGGCGTCTCTGATAAAAGAAACTAATTTCCGCACACGCAAGTGCCTTGAATCAGCACTGATCGCTGTTTCAAATACAATTAAACAAAACAACGGCAGCTTCACCATCTCCGAAGTCTTAGCAAGAATCCTCCTGAAAACAGTAAACCCTGCCATCACATAGTCTCTCCTGTTATACTACACAAAGCACAGAGAGTGAACACTGAAACAAGCCGCCTCATTCCAGTTTATATTTGTCCAACCTATTTTTATGTTACCCAAGTAATAGCTTTTATATCCTTTTACTCATGTACAAATTAATTGCTCTACCATATTGCATTACTTTTGTCACTACCACTACTACTACTACTACTACCACTAGTGAACATCGAAATGGTACCTCACTAGTATTCACCTCACTCTGAGCCTTTATATACCCTCTGTGTCCATGTATTGTTTGTAATGGCTTGATAAAGCTCCTGGAGAGCGAAACGTTGCCACAATAAATGTCACATTAGTTGCACTTGTGTCCTTTTACTTTACATATTGTCGGTAATTCTACCAACTTTATTATGTTATAGAAGCCATTGTTCTGGTTGAAATTGTTGGTTATAGAGATAAACGATGATTCCAGGATTCTTCTGTATTGAGTGTTGTCTTCTGTGGCTATAAGTCTTGAGTTTCTGTAGTTAATTAAATGGTTGTGTGAATTGCGATGTTGTACACAGGCATTCCTTGTATCGTCAGTCCTGCTTGCATATTGGTGTTCTGAAATACGTGTTTGGAGGTCTCTTGATGTTTCGCCCACGTATAATTTGTTGCAGTCATTACAAGGGATTATGTATACCCCTGCAGAGGATGGAGGCTTGTCCTGTCTACTACTGGTGATGTCCTTGATGGTCGTGGTTGTGGAGGTAGATACTTGGAATGATGTTTTGGCAAAGATGTTGGAAACATGTTTGGCAATGGAGTTGGTGGGAAGGACTATGTATCTCTATGTATCGCATTCTGAGGGGCTCAGAACAAGGGAAGAAACTTCTGCACACCATGCCCAGCAACCCCAGACCTGCCAGAATGTACGGCCTGCCAAAGACTCACAAGCCTGGTATCCCACTGAGGCCCATATCCTCGGGAATAGGCAGTGCTCCCCACCAGCTCTCAGGAATTCTCGCCAAACACCTCTCTAAACTCTTGGGCACTATCAGTCCAGCACATCTCAAACACTCAGGTGATCTTCTCAATCGCATTCGCAACATCAACATCAGGAACAAGAAACTTTCCAGCCTTGACGTGACTTCCCTATTCACTAAAGTACCTACTAAACAAGCCATCGATCTCTTGCGCAGGAAAATTGACGATTCACATGATCTTCCCATTCCAGCCAGCGATTTCATCGACCTTGTTGAACTATGTGTTGGCTTTACGTGTTTCTCTTTCGAAAATCACCTCTTTCAGCAGACTTTTGGACTACCCATGGGTTCGCCACTCAGTGCAGTCCTGGCGAACCTATACATGGAACATCTAGAAGCCGAACGTTTCTCCACCATTATTCCTTCGTCTGTCACCTGGCTCCGTTATGTTGACGACATTCTCCTCATAACTCCTAAACGCTTCAACGTTCAAGCTCTCCAAGACAAGCTCAACCAGGTCGAGCCTTCAATCCAATTCACACTTGAAGAAGAAGTCGACAACACTCTTCCTTTTCTTGATGTTCTACTCTGCAAAGCTGACCACGAACTTCGTTTTAAAGTCTATCGAAAACCCACCAACCAAAACGATCTTCTCCACTTCTACTCTCACCACGACACCAAAACCAAACGTGGTGTAATTATAGGCTTCTTCCTGCGTGCACTCAGAATCTGCAGCAACGAGTTCCTTGAGGAAGAATGCACTATAATTGAACAAGTATTTTCCAAACTCCACTATCCTCGTCACTTCATCAGAGACTGCAGACGGCGAGCATTAAACATCTTCAACACACCCAGAGAAGACACTGCCGAGAAGAGATACATAGTCCTTCCCACCAACTCCATTGCCAAACATGTTTCCAACATCTTTGCCAAAACATCATTCCAAGTATCTACCTCCACAACCACGACCATCAAGGACATCACCAGTAGTAGACAGGACAAGCCTCCATCCTCTGCAGGGGTATACATAATCCCTTGTAATGACTGCAACAAATTATACGTGGGCGAAACATCAAGAGACCTCCAAACACGTATTTCAGAACACCAATATGCAAGCAGGACTGACGATACAAGGAATGCCTGTGTACAACATCGCAATTCACACAACCATTTAATTAACTACAGAAACTCAAGACTTATAGCCACAGAAGACAACACTCAATACAGAAGAATCCTGGAATCATCGTTTATCTCTATAACCAACAATTTCAACCAGAACAATGGCTTCTATAACATAGCTGAACCACTCGCCAAGAAACTTCTTCATCGCTATCCCACATAAGAACATAGAACACTGCAGAAGGTCTACTCACAACTTGTCCAATATCCCCGCCTAGCTACCCAAGACTCTACAACCCCACACGGTAGATCATCTGATGCAGCAATCTTCACCTGACCTCAACGTTCTGAACTATAAATACTCCCGTACCTTCCAACCCCAGGTAGATCCGTGTGTGACTTGAAAAAGCCCACTGCGTGGGTGAAACGTTGTCAATAAAGGATCACATTATACTGCATTTGTGTTTATATTTCCATTGTGTCGGTATTTTATACCATTTATTTCCATCTGGCACACACATTGCATGGTTATTATAAGTCATGGCAGAGTCGAATTTTCCCCTAGAATATTTTTTTTTCACTCTAGCTACTTACCTGGAGTATACCTGGAGGGTGTTCCGGGGGTCAACGCCCCCGCGGCCCGGTTCATAACCAAGCCGAACTTTCCCATTTCAGCCTGGGATAAAATTCAATTTTGTGTGAAGGAATGTGACGAGGGAACATAGCTAGCTTTTGTCTCTACTACATAGCCGTCATATAGAATAGATTAGCAGCATATTGGTGACGTATCTTAAATAAAAAATGTCTTTGATAAAGACGATCATCATTTAGGTTTGCTAGTAAGGTAATTTACCCCCGCCATGGCTTGCTACATTTTTTTTCTTGCTCGAGCAGATGTTAGAGTGTAGTCATTTGCATGGCTATGATAATCAGGAACGATGTAAATTAGAACTCTCACACACCCTCTCCCTCCCTCTCCCCCTCTCCCCCTCTCCCCCCTCTCCCCCCTCTCCCCCCTCTCCCCCCTCTCCCCCCTCTCCCCCCTCTCCCCCCTCTCTTCTTTCCTCTTCTTTCTCCCCTCTTTTGTCGCTCTTTTCATCCCCTCTTTCTCGTCCTCTTTCATCCCTCTAACTTACCCGTTTATCCCTTCTTCAGCATCTTTGACTTCACCCATCACGGAAAATACCTTGAAGCACGTAAGAGGCTCTTGATCCTAGGAACTATAACTATCCTCCCCTTCCTTGTGTCCCCCCCCCCCCGCCATTTCCAGGTTTCTATAACACTACTTGCTATAATCCTGTACGCAGTAGCTCTTTCCCTCTTCATCTCCTCTTTTATTTGTCTATCTCTAAGTGCTCCGTGAACTTATGTTTTATTGCGCCCACAAACTTTATTAACGATCGTCCTCTTGTCTTTATTTTTAATTAAATAATATGGGTGTGTAGTGAGAGGAAGATGTTATCAGTCCATTAACGTTGGAGAAATAATATTTAAGGTGGCCAGTCGCTCATCCTGGAGAAGAGTTCAGCTCTATGGTCTGGAATGATGTGTGCGCGTGTACTCGCCTATTTGTGGTTGCAAGGGTCGATTCACAGCTCCTGGTCCCACCTCTTCGCTGGACGCTATTAGGTCCACTCTTTCCGCTACACGAGCTGTATCGTGTGTGTGTGTGTGTGTGTGTGTGTGTGTGTGTGTGTGTGTGCGCGCGCGCGCGCGTGTGTGTGCGTGTGTGTGTGCGTGTGTGTGTGCGTGCGTGTGTGCGCGCGCGCGTGTGTGTGCGCGCGCGCGTGTGTGCGCGCGCGTGTGTGCGCGCGTGTGTGTGCGCGTGTGTGTGTGTGCGTGTGTGTGTGCGCGTGTGTGTGCGCGTGTGTGCGTGTGTGTACGTGTGTGTGCGTGTGTGTGTGCGTGTGTGTGTGCGCGTGTGCTCACCTAATTGCTCACCTAATTGTGGTTGCAGGGGTCGAGACTCAGCTCCTGGCCCCGCCTCTTCACTGATCGCTACTGGATCCTCTCTCTGCTTCCTGAGCTTTGTCATACCTCTTCTTAAAACTATGTATGGTTCCTGCCTCCACTACTTCACTTGCTAGGCTATTCCATTTGCTGACAACTCTATGACTGAAGAAATACTTCCTAACGTCCCTGTGACTCGTCTGAGTCTTCAGCTTCCAGTTGTGACCCCTTGTCCCTGTGTCCCCTCTCTGGAACATCCTATCTCTGTCCACCTTGTCTATTCCCCGCAGCATCTTGTATGTCGTTATCATGTCTTCCCTGACCCTTCTGTCCTCCAGTGTCGTCAGTCCGATTTCCCTTAACTTTTCCTCGTACGACATTCCCTTGAGCTCTGGGACTAGCCTTGTTGCAAACCTTTGTACTTTCTCTAACTTCTTGACGTGCTTGACCAGGTGTGGGTTCCAGACTGGTGCTGCATACTCCAGTATGGGCCTAACATACACAGTGTACAGTGTCTTGAACGATTCCTTATTAAGGTATCGGAACGCTATTCTCAGGTTTGCCAGGCGCCCGTATACTGCAGCGGTTATTTGGTTGATGTGTGCCTCCGGTGATGTGCTCGGTGTTATGGTCACCCCAAGGTCATTCTCCCTGAGTGAGGTCTGTAGTCTTTGTCCACCTAGCCTATACTCTGTCTGCGGTCTTCTTTGCCCCTCCCCAATCTTCATGACTTTGCATTTGGCTGGATTGAATTCGAGAAGCCAGTTACTGGACCACATGTCCAGCCTCTCCAGGTCTCTTTGCAGTCCTGCCTCATCCTCGTCCGATTTAATTCTTCTCATCAACTTCACATCATCTGCGAACAGGGACACTTCAGAGTCTATTCCTTCCATCATGTCGTTCACATATCAAAAATAGCACTGGTCCTAGAACTGACCCCTGTGGGACCCCGGTCGTAACAGGCGCCCACTGTGATACCTCTTCACGTACCATGACTCGTTGCTGCCTCCCTGTCAGGTATTCCCTTATCCATTGCAGTGCCCTTCCTTTTACGTGTGCCAGATCCTCCAGCTTCTGCACTAATCTCTTGTGGGGAACTGTGTCAAAGGCCTTCCTGCAGTCTAGGAAAACGCAATCTACCCACCCCTCTCTCTCGTGTCTTACTTCTGTTACCTTGTCATAAAACTCCAGGAGGTTTGTGATACAAGATTTGCCTTCCATGAACCCATGCTGGTTTTCATTTATAATCTTGTTCCTTTCCAGGTGTTAGACCACTCTCCTCCTGATAATCTTCTCCATGACTTTGCATACAATACATGTCAGAGACACAGGTCTGTAGTTTAGTGCCTCGTTTCTGTTTCCTTTCTTAAATATGGGGACTACATTAGCTGTCTTCCATTTCTCAGGTAGTTGCCCAGTTTCAAGGGATGTGTTGAAGATTGTGGTTAGAGGCATGCACAGCATCTCTGCTCCTTCTCTAAGGACCCATGGGGTGATGTCCGGTCCCATCGCCTTTGAGGTGTCAAGGTCACTTAAGAGCTTCTTCACCTCCTCCTCAGTTGTTCGTATGTCATCCAACACTTGTTGGTATATTCCCTCTTGATGTTCCCTTCTGTGCTGTCTTCCCACAGCCCTTCCTGTCTCGACTGTAAAAACTTCCTTAAATCTGCTGTTCAGCTCCTCACATACCTCCTGATCGTTTCTTGTGAGTTCTCCACCTTCTGTCCTTAATCTGATCACCTGGTCTTTGACTGTTGTCTTCCTCCTGATGTGGCTATACAACAGTTTCGGGTCAGTCTTGATTCTCGATGCAATGTCATTTTCATACTGTCGCTGGGCCTCCCTCCTTACCTGTGCGTACTCATTTCTGGCTCTGCAACTGATCTCCCCATTTTCGTGTGTTCTCTGCCTTCTGTACTTTTTCCATTCTCTATTGCACTTTGTTTTTGCCTTCTTACACCGTTGGGTAAACCAGGGACTCGTTCTGGTCTTCCCGTTGTTACTGTTGCCCTTGGGAATGAACCTTTCCATTGCCTCCTTGCATTTTGTTGCTACATATTCCATCATTTCATTTACTGGCTTTCCTGCCAGTTCTCTGTCCCACTGGACCTCCCGCAGGAAGTTCTTCAACCCTATGTAGTCCCCTCTTTTATAGTCAGGCTTTTCCCATTCTACTCCTGTTATTCTCTCCACTTGCAACTCTACTATGTATTCAAAGCACAGAACCACGTGGTCGCTAGCTCCTAGGGGACTCTCATACTTGATGTCCTCAATGTCTGAGCTGCCCAGGGTGAACACAAGGTCCAATCTTGCTGGTTCATCCTCCCCTCTCACTCTGGTAGTGTCCTTAACATGTTGGTGCATGAGGTTTTCCAGCACCACGTCCAACATCCTGGCTCTCCATGTTTCGGGACCCCCATGTGGCTCCAGGTTTTCCCAGTCAATCTCCCTGTGGTTGAAATCCCCCATAACCAGCAACTTTGCTCTGCTGGAGTGAGCTCTTCTTGCCACCTCAGCAAGTGTGTCCACCATTGCTCTGTTGTTCTCTTCATATTCCTCTCTTGGCCTCCTGCAGTTCTGTGGTGGATTATGCATCACTGCAATGACCACTTTGTGTTCCCCAGACTGAAGTGTACCTGCTATGTAGTCTCTTTCTCCCGTCTCATCTATTCCTTCCATTTTCTCGAATTTCCATCTGTTTTTTACGAGCAGAGCAACCCCACCTCCCCCCCTGCCCCTTCTATATTTCCTCATGATCTGGTATCCTGGTGGGAAGATTGTATCTGTTGTTGTCTCCATGAGTTTTGTTTCTGTAACTGCTATGATGTCTGGGGACTTCTCATTGATTCTTTCTTGCCATTCCTCATGTTTATTAGTTAATCCATCTGCATTTGTGTACCAAACCTTCAACTTCTGTTCTAATACTGTAACTGTGGTGCGGGGGGTGGAAACAGAGGGATCGGTGTGTGATGGTTGGTTTGGATTGTTCAGTTGCCTTGGGGGTGTCATGGCTGGAGTCCTTCTGCAGGTGTTTCTGGGGGGTGCGCTTGTCCTTCCATTTGATCCTGGGTTATTCTGCTCTCCTTTTTCATTTCCTCCCATTTCTCCTTTCGTTTTTGAACTCTCTTTCATTGCCTTCCTTTCGTCCTGTGTTCTGTCTCGGTCGAGGTACACACTCCGGAACTCCTGCTTGCCTCTCAGCCGTGCTTTCTCCTGCAGGATCATGGTTCGGGTTGATTCTGCCTTGAAAATTACTTTGAGAGGCTGATTCCTTTTCTTTGTGAACCACCCAATTCTCCGAAAATTTGCCACCTGGGTCATGTCCCCCTCGCCTATCACCTTCATGATATCTTCAATCGCTTTTTTCTCCTCCTGCTTTCTTTCATCATAAGTTTCCCCTTTAGCTTCGTCTAGCCCATAGACAAACACGGATCTCTCCCTTTCCACCTCCCACTGACTCCCATTGCATCCTCTGATGTGTTTTAGTTCCTTCCCGTGGAGTGTTCCTTCCTTCAGTCCCTTCCCTAGTAATGGCCCCTATGCTTCTTGGTTTATCCTTCCTGCTCACCTGCTCCTGGCCCCCACAGGTATCTGGTAAGGTCCTTGCACATGTCCTAGTTCCTTCAATGTCTTGCAACCTCTCATTCTGTCCTAGTGTGCTCCCTGTCTTTGTTTTGGCCCCATGTGGGTTTGACAGGACCTCTGCATAGTTTAGTTTCCATGCTTCCTTCGGACCTGTTGTCTGTGTTCGATGTAGCCATTGCCGATGCTACTTCTGTAGTATCTTTGTCTCTGTGCTGTTTCAGATGTCTCAGCTCGTCTTCTAATCTCTCTATCTTGATTTCTGCTGCTGTGGCCTGTTGCTTCCACCTTCTGCATTCTGCTGCTAACCTCTCTTCCATCTTCCTTTCCAGCTCATCTAGTCTCCTCCCCCAGTCTTCCTCCCTTTTTTGGAGCTCTACCTCCCATTCCTCCCTCTCAGATTCGTCCTTGGAGCCCCTTGTCCTCATCCTGGTTAGGGGGAGGGGAATAGATGGTTAGGAGAGGGGATGGATGGTTGTGGGGGAGGGGGAGGATGGTTATTGGAGGGGTAGAGATAGTTGGGGGAGGGAGTTAGATGGTTTGAGGGGGAGAGAGGGGATGGATGGTTATGGGGGAGGGGGAGGATGGTTATTGGAGGGAGGGAGGTAGTTGGGCGGGGGTTAGACGGTTTGGGGAGGGGTTAGGTTGTTTGGGGGAGGGGTAGGTGGCTAAGGTGAGGTGGTTAGGGAAGGGGTGGTACGTTTTTGTATCAAGTGTTTGTGTCAAGTGGTGGAGTGTGTGTGTGTGTGCGTGTGTGTGTGTGCGCGTGTGTGTGTGTGCGCGTGTGTGTGTGTGCGTGTGTGCGTGTGTGCGTGTGTGCGTGTGTGTGTGTGCGTGTGTGTGTGTGCGTGTGTGTGTGCGTGTGTGTGTGTGCGTGTGTGTGTGTGGGTGTGTGTGTGTTGTGTGTGGTGTGTGTGTGTGGTGTGTGTGTGTGGTGTGTGTGTGTGGTGTGTGTGTGTGGTGTGTGTGTGTGGTGTGTGTGTGTGTGGTGTGTGTGTGTGGTGTGTGTGTGTGTGGTGTGTGTGTGTGGTGTGTGTGGTGTGTGTGTGTGGTGTGTGTGGTGTGTGTGTGTGGTGTGTGTGTGTGGTGTGTGTGTGTGGTGTGTGTGTGTGGTGTGTGTGTGTGGTGTGTGTGTGTGGTGTGTGTGTGTGTGTGTGTGTGTGTGTGTGTGTGTGTGTGTGTGTGTGTGTTTGTGTGTGTGTACTCACCTATTTGTACTCACCTATTTGTGGTTGCAGGGGTCGAGTCCTAGCTCCTGGCCCCGCCTCTTCACCGGTTGCTACTAGGCCCTCTCTCTCCCCGCTCCATGAGCTTTATCAAACCTCGTCTTAAAACTGTGTATGGTTCCTGCCTCCACTACGTCATTTTCTAGGCTATTCCACTGCCTTACAACTCTATGACTGAAGAAATACTTCCTACTATCTCTCTGACTCATTTGTGTCTTCAACTTCCAATTGTGGCCTCTTGTTTGTGTCCCCTCCCTGGAACATCCTGTCCTTGTCCACCTTGTCTATTCCACGCAGTATTTTATATGTCGTTATCATGTCTCCCCTGACCCTCCTGTCCTCCAGTGTCGTCAGGCCGATTTCCCTTAATTTTTCTTCATAGGACATTCCCCTTAGCTCTGGAACTAACCTTGTTGCAAACCTATGTACTTTCTCTAGTTTCTTGACGTGCTTTATCAAGTGCGGGTTCCAAACAGGTGCTGCATACTCCAGTATGGGCCTGACATACACGGTGTACAGTGTCTTGAATGATTCCTTACTAAGGTATCGGAATGCTGTTCTCAGGTTTGCCAGGCGCCCATATGCTGCAGCAGCCCATATGCTTCCGGAGACATGCTCGGTGTTATACTCGCCCCAAGATCTTTCTCCTTGAGTGAGGTTTGCAGTCTTTGGCCACCTAGCCTATACTCTGTCTGTGGTCTTCTGTGCCCTTCCCCTATCTTCATGACTTTGCATTTGGCAGGATTAAATTCGAGAAGCCATTTGCTGGACCAGGTGTCCAGTCTGTCCAGGTCTCTTTGAAGTCCTGCCTGGTCCTCATCAGATTTAATTCTCCTCATTAACTTCACATCATCTGCAAACAGGGACACTTCTGAGTCTAACCC
This sequence comes from Cherax quadricarinatus, assembly GCF_038502225.1. NCBI lineage: Eukaryota > Metazoa > Arthropoda > Malacostraca > Decapoda > Parastacidae > Cherax > Cherax quadricarinatus. The sequence continues at coordinate 22,754,002 of NC_091336.1, read as the reverse complement.
GTCATGTCGTTCACATATACCAAAAATAGCACTGGTCCTAGGACCGACCCCTGTGGGACCCCGCTCGTCACAGGTGCCCACTGTGATACATCATTACGTACCATGACTCGTTGTTGCCTCCCTGTCAGGTATTCTCTGATCCATTGCAGTGCCCTTCCTGTTATATGCGCCTGATGCTCTAGCTTCTGCACTAATCTGTTGTGAGGAACTGTGTCAAAGGCCTTCTTGCAGTCCAAGAAGATGCAATCAACCCACCCCTCTCTCTCTCTTGTCTTACTTCTGTTATTTTATCATAAAACTCCAGAAGGTTTGTGACACAGGATTTGCCTTCCGTGAATCCGTGCTGGTTGGCATTTATACTCCTGTTCCGTTCCAGGTGCTCCACCACTCTCCTCCTGATAATCTTCTCCATAATTTTGCATACTATACACGTCAATGACACAGGTCTATAGTTTAGTGCCTCTTTTCTGTCTCCTTTTTTTGAAAATGGAAACTACATTTGCTGTCTTCCATACCTCAGGTAGTTGCCCAGTTTCCAGGGATGTGTTGAAGATTGTGGTAAGTGGTATGCACAACATATCTGCTCCCTCTCTAAGGACCCACGGAGAGATGTTGTCCGGTCCCATTGCCTTTGAGGTATCGATGTCCCTTAGCAGTTTCTTCACCTCCTCATCTGTATGTATGTCGTCCAACACTTGTTGGTGTATTCCTTGTTGGTGTCCCCATCTGGTCTGTCCCCCCAGAGTCCTTCCTCTGTGTGTTTGTGTTTGTGTGTGTGTGTGTTTACGTATGTGTGTATGTATGTGTGTGTGTGTATGTGTGTGTGTGTGTGTCTACCCTTGTGTGTGTGTGCTTGTGTGTGAGGGAGGGAGGGTTAGGGGGGGTGTGGTTGAAAGATCCGTCGTGTAGGCACAAATTTAGTCTCATTTATCTTTCCCAATTATGCTACTCTCTCCACTTATTGCCCTTTCTGGATTTACGTGTTAATTGTTGCTGGTTATTATCATTTTCCTTGTTCACATTGAGAGAGGACTTCCTAGCTTCCTAAGTATTCTTACTGTGCGTGTGTGTGCGTGTGTGCGTGTGTGCGTGTGTGCGTGTGTGCGTGTGTGCGTGTGTGCGTGTGTGCGTGTGTGCGTGTGTGCGTGTGTGCGTGTGTGCGTGTGTGCGTGTGTGCGTGTGTGCGTGTGTGCGTGTGTGCGTGTGTGCGTGTGTGCGTGTGTGCGTGTGTGCGTGTGTGCGTGTGTGCGTGTGTGCGTGTGTGCGTGTGTGCGTGTGTGCGTGTGTGTGTGTGTGTGTGTGTGTGTGTGTGTGTGTGTGTGTGTGTGTGCGTGCGCGTGCGTGTGTGTGTGTGTGTGTGTGTGTGTGTGTGTGTGTGTGTGTGTGTGCGTGCGCGTGCGTGTGTGTGTGCGTGCGCGCGCGCGTGTTCGGACATTCACATTTGGGCTTTATAAAACACATTACTGACTAAACCTGAAAAGTTACCAATGGTACTTCTCGCCGATTTAATATATGTGTATTTTCAAGGGACCTTGATTCTGGTGACAGGCTCTACATACAAGGAAGCAGAGCTGACCACCTCTCCTAAATCAGATCAAAACGAATTGCCTCCATTCAACCAGAAGTTGTATGGGCTTAAAATATTGTTAGAAGTTCCCTACAACGATAACAGTAAATATATTCTCGAATCGTAAGTGCGTTACCAGACATTGTGGACGACTTCCTGGCTCGCCAAGCCGCCCCTTCAAACACTGGGTGAGGTAAACAGGCCGCTAGAGATGCTATGTATATTAATATAGAGGGTCACGAGGGATAGTGCCAGTGCCAGACGTTAGGAAAGGCTGGTTGGCAGTGACGCCGACCTCCTGGCTATGGTAGGTGGGTTAAGTAAGTTTATATTTTAGACCAGTCTTTAAATGGTTTCAGAAATGTAAGTTTTAGTTTCTCCGTATATGTTGTGCCACATAAATATTAAGAGCTACGTACGTATATACATAATACATGGATGCATACTTTCATTCATTCATACATGCATACTTGCATGCATGCATGCATGCATACATACATACATACATACATACATACATATACATACATACATACATACATACATACATACATACATAAGTAAACGTTTTAAGACACCATGGCATTAAGGCTGGGGCGTGTTAAACAGGTGGGCGACAACTCGCGTGAGGAAAGGGTTGCAGACAGTGTTGTAGCAGGTCACGGTAGCACATACCGCTGGCTTAACAGATGGACTCGGTAGTCTGGGTATTTTTTTTTTTTTAGTCGTTCAGTATTATAGCCCAACTACTGCCCGTGAGTCACGAACGCGAGTCACACTTGTAAACCACAAGTGAAGAATAATGTAATTCCTGGGGCTTAGCGCTTAGTTTTGCTTATAATATCATTCCTATATGATAATACAGTGATTAACGTACTTAATGTATATATACTGAAAAATATGCATTTATCGGTGTACATACGACATATATTCTAAGAGCAAGGAATAACAAAACACCTTAAGCTTTCTTACTGCTCTAAATAGGTGATGACTCTAGTCGTCTCTAGTCACGGGAATCTTTCAAAGATGGATGCTTTTATGGAGATAAGGAACTCGAATCAATCCTAACTGCTTCCCATTCACCAGTGGTGATATCGTCTTTGTGGATGATCATCTTCAAGGAGTGCAAGTCCCATGTAATTGAAAAAAATATTACGATCAAAGTAAGTGCTCTTATGAGCCCAGAGCTACTGAATGTATGGTGGAATACTTGTGTATGAAATGATAATACATTTATACATAATGACGAGAATGACAGTTATGGAATTTTGTTACAAGGTTTATCGTTCCTCACTGCCTTTATTAGGTCCTGAATTAATAAAATCTCGGGTTGAGGAAGCGTCTTATCACTTGCCACATCCTACATAGTATGTCATTATCATCACTGGCGTACTTGGTAATTGAAAAATTAGATATATGTGCAATATCGGAGTATCTTTATCTGTAGACATTTCACCATCCAGTTGATTCATCAATACAAATTCAAGGACATACTGGGAAGACTGTAGAAGTACAAAAGACGAGGTAATCACGTGAAGCTTTTTTTTTTTTTTTTCTTATTCGCCGGTACTCTCCCGACCCGGGTCTTTTCCAAGTAGTGGTGACCCGGCCTTGGCTCCCTATCTGGGGAGTATCTCGAGACCTAAGTCTCCCATGGGAGGAGGTCCAAATACCCCCTCATCTTTGGGACCAACTGTCCCCAGGCCTAGCCACAGTCCCCTCCCTCACGTGGCTCGTAGGGAGAAGCTAGGCCCCTGGTCTGCCATCTGCCCCGCCCCAAAAGGGCTCGTGGGATGGCATTCTTAATCTGAAGCTTGATGATCATTATAATGAAGTCTCTTAGCTCAAGGTGGCATGTCTTAATATGTTAAAGATGATATAAAATACTGACAGTTTGATGAGTAAAAGGCAAATGTGCAACAGTTGGGTATTTTTTATTGTTGAGACATTTCGCCTACGCGATAGGCTTCTTCAGACAAATACTGAAGAGAATGTATTGTAGGCAGCAGGAGTAAGTGCGAGGTGATGATTTAATCAGTCCATTAATCATGATGTAACCAGTCCATTAACCTTGGCTGGTGGACTGACACCTTTACCTCACCACTAATACTGTTGTATACAATATATTTTCCTCTGTATTTGACTGAAGAAGCCTACCTCCTAGGCGAAACGTTTCAACAATAAAGCTGCCCAACTGTTGCACATGTCTTACTCATGTTTTAATACCCCTTCTGTGTAATGGAAAGTGATATAGCAAGAATTACCTTCTGTTCCCATAGTGTTTCATGTATATCCATCATTATTATATAGCAGAGCACATTGTTAATTTACCAACTTTCGCTGTCTTTGCTAGTGGTGGAAATTTTCAACAGGAAATTAATCGGCCATGCTGTGAGAGCGTCCTAATGGACGTATATTAGAAGCAGCAACAACAGCCTGGTTGACCAAATAAAATAGCGACGAAGTCTGGCATCGTTTAAAACTTCTTAAGCAGAAGAAACTCTCGAAACCTGTCACAGGTACGTCAGCCTCGGTCCTCCCCCCCACCTCCCATTCATTTCCTCCTCACACACTATCTACCTACTCGAGTTCCCCCTTCCATTTCCGCTGTCACTCGTCCTTAACTACTTCCATTAACCCTGGAAGGGGAGTCATGATAACCCTAGCGTACAGCGTTGTGTCACTCGATTATGAAGACGATCCAGTGCTCGTGTAAGTGGTCAAAGTGTTCATAGCACAACCAATATGCCTCGAGTTCGATCTCCGGGAATGATGGGATGTATGAGAAAGACTACACCCTCTTTCCCAGTTCATCTAGCGGCAGCTTGCTTCATTCATCTCTTTCCTGGCTAGTCAAGCCAGTGCGTGTCTATATCATTTCTAAGTCTGAATTCTTCATTGTTGTTTGTCCTGTCTGAATTCAATATTTTCAGCCTGGATTTCTTAATCTATTTCTGCAACATTTTGAGTTACTGATGATGTGTAGAGCGCAACACGAAAAGCCTAGATATCATTTAACTCTCCCTTTGGTTATTTTGCAGGCACGCACGCACGCACACACACACACACACACACACACACACACACACACACACACACACACACACACACACACACACACACAATGTGCACATTCTGTTCTTATTTTTCGTCTAATAGTTTCGACTAGGGGCCACTTTCATTTTTCCTGCCTCTCTCCCTGCTGTATTTACCGCCCCGCCTCCTCTCTGCCTCCTACAGTTCCTAGTACCTATCCCAAATATAACTTATTTTTGCAAGAGGATCTTCTTTCTCTCCTCCCTTCAGCATCTACTTCCTTCAACGGGGAGAGAGAGAGAGAGAGAGAGAGAGAGAGACTTACAGGCAAAGATAAATAAAGAGGGAACTAAGGAGAACACTGAAACAAAGAACTTGAGACCGCGGTGGCGGCTTTTCCAAACAAGAAGGAAGTGTTGAGAGGAGACGCCGACAAAGACACACAAGGAGGTATGAGGTGTCTTTTTGGGTGACTGGGGGGAAAAGGGATGGGGATTGTAGGAGAGAGAGAGAGAGAGAGAAGAGAGATTATGGGGGGGGAGGGAAGGGGTAGAAGTAGCCAAGGCGACTACGACTGACTCCATCAACACACTTGTCAGAGATCTAAGAGACACTAGTAGAACGGCTGTGAAGTCCCTGAGACACCACGCTCGCTCACAAAGCCAAGACACTTGTGTAAAGTTTAGAACATTTAATAAAAGAAGTCTTACGTCAGGCGATAATCTTTATTACAGCTATCATTAAATATCATCTCCCAAACCTATTTATCCAAACACAATCCCACACAAAACCAACGTTTCCAACTACTTCCGTTTCTTAACCATCTCTTATACTCTTTCCCACCTGGAGTTTACCTGGAGGTTATTCCTGGGATCAACGCCCCTGCGGCCCGGTCCACGACCAGGCCTCCAGGTGGATCAGGGCCTGATCAACCAGACTGTTACTGCTGGCCTAAAATCATAGAACCAATTTGAAACTACTAAAGAAATCCAAGTTAACTTAAGATCACTAAATCAGTTTAAAGTATCAATACGCACTTGAAATTGTACTCTTGTAAATTGTACTAATTCAATATTTTTTTCGCTATCTTACTAAAAAATTTTCTAATTATATTTTTGGTATCTATTCTTTCCCCTCAAGGAAGGTTCCTTGATGTTGGTGAGGGGCTCTTGATTTAGGGAATTGGATCTGTGCACCAGTTCCCCGAATTAAGCCTGAATGCCTTCCACATCCCCCCCCCAGGCGCTGTATAATCCTCCGGGTTTAGCGCTTCCCCTTGATTATAATAATAATAAAAATATCTATTCTTTGCAATAATGCGTAATTAAAATTTACCACTCGATAACCTATATCTAGTATTCTGTAAGTCTTTCTGCGTAACAATACTTTATTACATATAAACTACAGTTAGTATACTACACAAAGAAATAAGAATTTGATTTTAAATATCCTGAACTACACATGACTGTTCACAATTTATTAGTAACATCGTGCCATTTACAACCTTTTTTAACTACGTTCATTTTCTTGCGTGATTTCCAACGTCAGTATCTGAATGTTTTCTAAAATTTTACAAATGCTATTTTTATTTGTAAGCTAGATTTTATTCGCTTACAAACACGTATATTTAATCGCAAATAAGCCCATTTAAAAAAAAGTAGCGAAACAGTACCAGGAAATACTTAAATCTTCACTAGAATAACTCGTGTTGTGGGTCTATTTTAACTTCAGAGCGACCAGCGCCTAGCCTTTTATCCACCTGTCACCTACCATCGTTAACTCTGCGTGGTCCAGTAGGCCTACGGCTTATTGCTTCTCATTGTGTATGTTAATGGCTATGAGGCAGTAGACAGCGGTAGCAAAGAAACCAGGATTTTATCATGAGTTGTTCCCGGAGGTCACCGCCCCAGCGGCCCGGTTCCCAAACCAGGCCTCCTGGTTGCTGGTCTGATCGATCAAGCAGTTATTGCTCCCCCTCCCCCCCGGCCCATAGTCTAACACCCTCCAGGTAGACTCCAGGTATATCCATATTCACTGGTGTTGTTAGTTCAGCTCTCAGGAAGAATCATCTGGTGAGGGACTCAGTGATATGAAGACCTACTCACTGACTCTGAAGAGATTCGGAAATATATATTGTTACATTGATTAGGTGTGGGTTTGACATCCTAAACTCACTACTAATTTTATTATGCTTTAGTTCCTGTAGTTCTCGTTTATGCGCTAATGCGAAGCACAATTCGCTGTTGAAAAGGTGTATACATTCTTAAATCATGGAAATAAGTCCCTCTGTATGACTTTTTTTTTGGGTAATCCTGGGTAATTTACACTACGTATCATAATTGTACTTATGTGTACCTGTACCTAAATAAACTTGCATGTCTAAGAAGACAAAGAGGCAAAATTGTGAGGTGTTGAGATGGTCTCCAATATGTTTGCCCGCACTTGTCAATCCCCTTGTCCTGGGTCAGCCGTCGGCTCGCCTCTAATATCTGTCTAGGAGAGACAAGTGTACGTATGCTGTATAAATGGCACAGGGGAATTTGCAGAGGAATTTCCCCACGGATGAGGAATATAGTGTAATTATTACCATTGGTTCAAATGCCGTCGCGGTGAAAGAACATACTGATCTACTGACATTTTTTTAAATTTTTCGGTAGTTATTGTGTAGGTAGTACTTACGCAATAATTTCCGATAACTACCTACACCTGGTGAAGGGCTGTTGATCCAAGAAATAAGAGCCACTTATTTCACTTTGTTTATACAGAAATGGGTGACACTTAAGGGCTTTCAACATGCTATCAAGTGTCAACCATTTTTATATTAACGTATGTCGAAATAAACTTGTATTTGTGTTCCTCAGTGTACTTGTGTTAAGCCTGTGTGACTCTCACGGGCTTAACGTTTTTCCCATAAATATAATAATATTGTGTATATAGCTTGTGACTGAATAGGCATTGGTGTAGTTTACTTAGAGTACATAAACCTGTAATAGTCTAATTCGGACCGAAACGTCGTTATAAATTTCAATCTCCCATGTGTGGGTAATTTGTATATTCCAATCACAGTATTGTGCCTTTTTATTCTTTACTGGTTATTGTTATCTGTTTATTTCTTAAGAGAAAAATTAACACATGGCCTTGTCATTAGGTGGTCTGGTGAGTGGTGTCAACACATGACGGGAGCAAAATAGTGGAATCTACTGACACATGTAAAAGCAAAGATGGCTAGCTTATTCGTTAAGGAAAATTCACCTGGTGCGTCTTGGTCAGATAATATCTTGAACAACGCTACTTCCGAGTTTCTTAAAAAATTATTTGTCACATTATTTGATTCGTTATGTCCTTGATATTAAATCACTCCAGACAAATTTGTTAAATGTGGTAAACGCTTAGCTCTCTTCACAGCTGTGGCTTATCATGCTGTTAGACGTGCCTTTAACATAAAATTAATCATTCCCAGGTCATTCACTCCTTGGGACACTAGAGAACTGGAGGTTTAAGAAGGATCCTAATTTGATGGCAGTCATAGAGGTAATTTTTAAGTAGCAGTGTCAGCTGAGAGCCTGAGTGAACCAATGGTTGTCTGATACTGGGAGCTTATTCGAGCTTTATTGGCATTATATGTCAAGTGACATAACTACCGTTAATATTGGAAGGAGTGAACTGTCATGATACTGTCGGGTTGTCAGTTTCTCGAGGTGTTGAAGGTGGGAATAGCTTCAATGACAGGCGATTCACTTTTTTTCTCTTTTGTAATTACAGTAATCCCACAGTAATAAGGATGCATGTTGCCAAACTCTATTCTGATTAGAATGTCAAACATATTGGAAGATGGCCGATATTTCTCGTGTTTATTGATACCGTGTCTGATGATTCCAATATTTAGGTTTCGTTAAGGCCGACTGATCGGTAAACGCCTTCAAAAACCTGCCAGTACGTTTTTGAAGACAGTTAAGGTCTGTCAGTAATTCCACTTATATTTGAACACAACTAAGTGAATACACACGGCCACTTTCCTCAGTTTGTCCTCAATGTGCTAAGGTTAGGTTAGGTAAGATTTGTCAGGGAACAGGACGAGTTTTTTTCTGATACCGGCCTTAGTCATACGATGACCCACAGCGGAAGGTTCTTAATACTGGCGAGGGGCCCTTGATCGATAGAATTGGTCCTGTGCTCCAATTCCTTGAATCGAGTCTGAATGTTTTACAATCCCCCAGGGACTGTATGACCCCTATAGGTTTAGCTTTCCATAAATGTAATAATAACGCAATTAGTACTCGCGCATACACGCTGAACACATTATTCTGGTATATTTAGCAAGTACACAGCATTCACAGATTGAAACATGCAGAGGCAGACAAAGAGAAAGAAGAAACTATGAATGAAACAAATGTTTGTAATAATAATAACAGACAGCTACTAGTCGTGTTAAAAGACATACAAGAAGCCACACAGTCTGTCAGCCAGACATATTGGCGGTCATAGATTCAGACAGCTAGATGGACAGGAAAGTAACAGGAGGAAAAGGAGAGGCGAGTGAAGTATTGGTGGGAGGGAACAGGGGAAGATGGTAGACGTGGGTGGTTGGAGAGGGAGTGTCTGGGTGGTGGGGCAAAGGGGTAGATGGTAGAAGATGAGGAGTGTGGAGGGTTGAAGGAGAGGAATGAAGTGGGTGAGAAGAGAGGACAAACAGAAGATGAGGGGAAAGATTGCCTGTTGGTTACTTGTAGTAGGTTCTGGGGTCACCGCCCCTGGCAGTTAGGTCACAGATGAGGCTTTCCAGTTGCATGCTTGATCGACTAGGCTGTTAGTGCTAGTCGTATGCAGACCAGCGTATGTACCACAGTCCGGTTGATATAGAACTGACACGTGGAACTTGACAAATTTTCTCTTGAAGACAAATAAGGCTTAGTTGACAATTCTTATGCATAAAGGGAGAGTGAGAAAGAGTATTGGCCCCCTTGCACTTACTGAGTTCTCTCCAAATATGCGCATCATGCGCCTTTTTTTTTTTTTTGAAGTATTTTGCATCTACCAAGCCTTATTTTCACATAGTGATTTCGGGGTACAGGTACAAGACAAGCCTTCAAGAATGGTCCAGTTGTATATTTATATTTTTCTTTTGATAAATTAAACACATGTGCAACACTTGGGTAGCTTTAATGAGGAAACACTTCACCTGTGTTGCACATGTGTCTAATTTATCAACTTGTTGGTTCTCTGAACCATTCATCTACATATTTTTTCTTTTACACAGATCAGATTTACAGGCCAAGAGCTGTTGTCCTACCATAGTTCATTTCAAAGCTCAGCCCCATTTAAGGCACTTGAAATAGCAGATCTAGGGAATATTCAGAGAACATTCACTGCATGTATTTGTTGAGTCAAGCACCTTAATTACTGAGATATTTTAAATCCCTGACCTGTACTTCCTAGAACGCAGGCGAGAAAGATGCATCATAATCTACATCTGGAACCTCTTCAAGGGGGGCTCCTTGGTGTGGTGAAGAGGCTCTTGGTCTGAGGAATTAGACCTGTTGGTCTCCTTCCTCAGACCAAACCTAATTACCCCCAATCCTCCCTTCCCTATCCCATCCTCCCCATCCTCCCTTTTTCCTTTCCTCATCCTCCTTCCCATCCCTCCCTTATTCCCTTCCTCTTTTTGGCCTTTGGGACTCTTCCCACAGGCACACTAGTTAGATAAGATAAGATTTCGTTCGGATTTTTAACCCCGGAGGGTTAGCCACCCAGGATAACCCAAGAAAGTCAGTGCGTCATCGAGGACTGTCTAACTTATTTCCATTGGGGTCCTTAATCTTGTCCCCCAGGATGCGACCCACACCAGTCGACTAACACCCAGGTACCTACTTGCTGCTAGGTGAACAGGACAACAGGTGTAAGGAAACGTGTCGAAATGTTTCCACCCGCCGGGAATCGAACCCGGGCCCTCCGTGTGTGAAGCGGGAGCTTTAGCCACCAGGCCACCGGGCTGAGTATTGGGGTCCATCCCATTCCGTTGAGGTTCTTGGCGGTGGTGTAGTTTGCCATGGAATCTGGATCGCCTGGGGATGTCCCAATCCCTCTCCGGTCTCCCAGGGGGTGGCTTTGGGTGTCTTGGGTGTCTTTTGGGCAATGGGTGTATCTCTGGAAACCACCTTTCAGATTCCGGGGGTGGTGGCCAAAGGGGGTATGCTTTGTGGTGGATATCTGGCCACCTTCTCTTTTGTCCATCGAGGTAGCTCGGCAGATGTGAGGTTGCTATCCCAGATTGCTGGTTTACTGGCATGAAGGGTAGAATATGGCACGGGTTCCATTCCGTGTGGCATCTGCACTACTTGCAGTGCTGAGGTCCTCTTGGGTGCTGAGGGAGATTTCCAGCCCTTTCATTCCTCCTAGGAACTATTCCTCCCCATTCCTCTTTTTTTTTATTTTCATTTTTTTCTTAAAAACAAATAGAAAGAAGTAACCTAACCATGGAAGACCCAGTCCATGACCCTGCTACCCCCGGGCCCCTTTTTGATACCTTACCCCATTCTGACCCTGCCTCGTTTTTTGACCACTCTTCTAACACTCCTGAGGCCCCTGTACCTCTTGCTGGTGCTGTTTCATCACCCGCTTCAGGTACCAGGGTTTTGACTGACTCTTTCAATTTGTCTGACCTCCGCTTCACATATCGATACTATTCCTGTCACTATCAAAAAACATCATTCCCTAAATTCATGTAGTGGTACTGTCATTCTGCCCCATACCATAGTCCAACAGAATTTCCAGACATGTGGCAATGACATTCTCGAACAGCTGGAACTCCAAGATCTCCCAATCCTTAAAGTAGACACTTATGTCCTTCCTGCTCGCGGGTGGAAGGACATAAGTGAGCTCCCATCCTCTGTTTATGTAGCGGGACATTGGTTACAAGTTTGAAAGGTGATCCCTACACTGCAACAGTGTAGAAATTGCTGGCAATTTAGTCACCTAGCGATATTGCAGATCTATAGCCGAATGCCCAGTCTGTGGTGCCAATGATCATTCTAATACATCTTGTAGTCGACCTCCCTTTTGCCTTAATTGTCATGAGGCTCACCCTTCTTACTCTCGCCGTTGCCACACCTACTTAAATGAGCAGGAAATTTGTTGCCTCAAAGAGGCAGAAGGTCTCCCTTATGCTATGGCAGTTTCTCATCTATGCCTCCAAGGGAGACTACCCCATATTTCTTATTCTCGTGTTTCTAAACATCCCCCCCCACTTCTGGGGCCCCATCTTCTGCAACCTCCTCTGTGGTTACCCCTCCTATAGTCACTCCTGTCTCTAATTCTTCTGCTGTCCTGGGCTCAGAAGTCCCTACTTCAACACCTCAGTCTGTTCTCACATCTTTGTGTTCTCCCTCACAAGCCCCAGTATTGACAAGACATCGTACAACACCTGCTCCCAATTGCCCCTCTACTTCTAAGAAGTCCAAAAAAACCCCCATTGCTCAAATCTCCTTTAACCCCTCCTTCCCTTCTTCCACCTCCACATTTTTACCTTTCCAGTCTCTGTACCTGGTTCTTCCCCTCTCACTGCCTCTGTTACAAGTGTGGAGGTTCACCCTCCTCCTCGTACTGTACCTTCTTCCCTTGTCCCCTCCCAAGTTTCTTCCTCTTCTGTCCCCTCCCACACTACTTCTCCAGTTCCCTCCACCCTTTCGTCCCCCCTACTTTGGTACAGTCCATTATTATCTCAATCTTTACACACCCTCCTCCTCCCATCTCCAATATTGTCTCCCATACAACGTCTTTGAGTTCCCAAACACTTGAAGCTATCTCAGAATATATTGCAGAGACTAAACCACCAATGGACACCGATCTGCCCCCAGCTCCTTCTCTTTCCTCTCCTCCATCTGTGCAACTCCTTTCTTTGCAGCATTCCATTCCTTCGCTACTTGAACGTTTTCCACTGCCACCACATGTGGACTTTTCAAACCTCTCTAGTCCATAGGTACCCTTACCTACTGATTTCTGATATCTTTATCATTACCAATCGTGGCCTATTTACAGTGGAATATCTGTGGCCTCAGGGACAATTGGGGTGAGCTTCAGATGTTGCTTTCCCAGTTTTCCCCTGTTGGTGTTTGCTTACAAGAACCAAAATTACACTCCACTGTTATCTGTCCCATCTCAGGCTATAATTTACTGTATTCTTCGGATCCTTTTTCTGATGGGACCTTTAATGAAAGTGCCCTTCTTCTATGTCCCATCAGCTATTTGTTCATACTTCACTGCATGACACTGCAGCCCATATCCACTTGCATAAGTGGTATACAGTCTGTTTTTTGTCTCTCCTTCTTGAGCATTATCTATTGTGGATGTTGCCTTTCTTGTCTTATTCTTATCGCTACCACTTTTGTTACTAGGCGATTTTAATGCTCATCATTTCCTCTGGGGGGTCTTGCTGTGATTCCCGTGGCATTCAGTTGGAGGCTTTTCTCGCTTCTCACCCACTCCATGCTTTAAATACAGGTACTCCTACCCATTTTGATCCTTGTACTCATACTCTCTCTTGCATCAATCTCTCGGTCTGCTCTTCCTCCACTACACTAGACTTCACCTGGTCTGTTCTCCCAGACTTACATGACAGCAATCATTTTCCAATCATTCTTACTTCTCCTTCATATTCACCACTGCTTCTTAGCCCACGCTGGGAATTTGATCAAGCAAATTGGGACCTTTACTCGCAACTAACTGCTTTTAGTGAAGTCCCTTCTTCGTCCTCCATTGATGAACTTTTACACCTCTTCTCGTCCTCAGGTTTAATCACAGCTTCTCATTCTATACTCCAAACCTCGGGCAGGCATTCTCAGAAGTGCATGTCTTGGTGGTCTTCTGCTTGTGCTCATGCAGTACGTTTGAAACACTCTGCGTGGGGCAGGTACCAGTACAATAGAACCACTGAGAGACTTTTTGATTTTAAGCAGAAGCATGTGGTCACTCGCCATGTCATCCATGATGCTAAACGCACTTGCTGGCGAGATTGTTTCCACCATCACCTCTGCTTCCTCTATGAGTGCAGTCTGGAAAAAAGTACGGAAACTGAGTGGTAAATACTCTCCTGACCCGGCTCTTGTTTTGCGGGTTGCTGGTGTTGATATAGCAAACCCTCTTGATGTTGCCATTGAAATTGGTATTCATCTGGTCTGTATTTCTCAGGGGCTACATCTATACCCCTCATTTCTTTCCTTAAAGTCTGACAGAGAGTTAGCACCCTTAGACTTTTCTTTTCTCAAAGAAGAATTTTATAATGTGCTTTTTACACTTCGGGAACTGGAGGCGACACTCTCAGTTGGCCGATCATTGGCAGCTTGGCCAGATGACATTCACATTCGGATGTTACAACATTTACATCAGTCAGCCCTTGAAGTCCTCTTACACCTCTTCAAACTTTTGGTCACAAGGAGTTCTTCGCAAGCTGTGGAAATCTGCCATTGTTCTCCCTTTCCGCAAACCGAGTACTACAGGACATGATGCCTCCCACTACCGTCCCATTGCTCTTACCAGTGCAGTTTGCAAAGTGATGGAACATCTGGTAAATTGATGTTTAATGTGGTATTTAGAGATGCACAACAGTCTCTCCACTAGTCAATATGGCTTTTGTAAGGGCCGTTCTACCATAGACCCCTTACTGCACTTGGATATGTATGTTTATAATGCATTTGCAAATAACCACTCAGTTATTGCCATGTTTTTTGACCTTGAGAAGGCATATGACACAACTTGGAGGTATAATATTTTGGCCCAAGCCCACTCCTTAGGCCTCCAAGGCAATCTACCATCCTTCCTTAAGAACTTCTTAACTGACAGACATTTCCGTGTTCGGGTTAATAATATGCTCTCCCTGGACTTTGTCCAAGCTGAAGGTGTCCCCCAGGGATGTGTTCTGAGCACAACACTTTTTCTCCTTGCTATAAATGATTTGGCTTCTCTTCTTCCGTCCAATATTTGGTCATCACTCTATGTTGATGACTTTGCTATTGCTTGTGCAGGTGCTGACTGTCACCTCATTACAGTTTCTCTCCAGCATGCGGTCAACCGTGTTTCCAATTTGGCCACCACACATGGGTTTAAATTTTCCAGTACTAAAACACACCAAACTACTATCACTAGACACACTGTCATCTCTGATCATCCTTTGTACCTCTATGGCTCATGTATCCCTGAACGTGATAGTCAGGTTTCTAGGCCTTCTCTTTGTAGGTTATCCTGGAAACCTCACATTATCTCTCTGAAGGCAACTTGTCACAGCCGGCTGAACCTTCTTAAAACCCATGCTCATCTTTCATGGGGAGCTGATTGTTGAACTCTCCTTTGCCTACATTCATCCCTCATTTTCTTGAAGCTCGATTATGGTGACCAGATCTATTCAGCAGCCTCTCCTACTCTCTCTAGCCTTAATCCCATCCATCACTAGGGATTATGTTTATACCTTCTTGCATTATGCTCCTCCCCTGTTGAGAGCCTCTATGCAGAAGCGAATATTCCATCCTTGTCCGATCGCCGTGATGTCCAGTGCTTTTGCTACTATGTTCGCTCTCATGATCTCTGCAATCCTTCCATATATAGAATAGTCACTGATGTTAGTAGACATTATTTGTTCATCGCCCCTGTTTGCTCCATCCCTTTTCTCTTCATCTACATTCGCTCTTGTCTTCCCTTCAGTTACCACCTTTCTATGTTCATGTAACATCTCACTTTTTCCTGCCCCCCTGGGAAGTTCCAGCTGTTAATCTGTTCTTTCTCACTCCCTTGCGCGAAAGCCCAACTGCCTATGGTTACTTCCCGCTCTCTTTTTCTTGACCACTTCCACTTTCATTCTCATGCCATTGCAGTGTACATGGAAGGCTCTAAGCCTTCTGACGGCGTTGTATTCACAGCAGTGTTTCCAGACAGTGTCGTGTGAGGGCATTTACTATCCTCGGCTAGCATTTATACTGCTGAATTGTATGCCATTCTTGCAGCACTTATCCATATTGCATCTATGCCTGTGTCATCATTTGTGGTTGTTTCAGACTCCCTTAGTGCTTTACAGGCTGTACAAAAATTTGATACACCTCTCTCCCCTGTTCTCCATATCCAACTTCGGTTACACCGTATCTCTACCAAGCATAAAGATATTGTTTTTTGTTGGGTCCCTGGTCATGTTGACATACAGGGCAGTGAACAGGCAGACACCACTGCACAGTCAGCAGTACATGATCTTCCAGTTGGCAACAGCGTTGGTCTGATCTGCTTGGTAACAAACTTCATTCTACTGGCCGTCTTCTTGTCATCAGCGTCAAGGTTGGGAGGCTACTCTCTCCCATCTTCGCATTGGCCATGCTTGTCTTACTCACGGGTATCTCATGGAAAGGCACCCAGTTCCTCTCTGTGAGAATTGTTGGGTTCCAGTATCGGTTTGCCACATTCTGTTAGACTGCCCACAAGATCAACGAGCATGCAGAATCCTCCAACATCGTCTCGACTCTGCTGCTCTCTCTTTACCTTCCCTTCTTGCTGATGGACCCTCCTTTACTCCGGACTCTCACTGACTTTTTGACAACTGATTTACTCCACAAACTCTGATAATGATACCTTTAGCACTCCCCTCAGCCCTTTCTACCTCACTCTCTTGCTACCCTCTACCCCGGCACTATCCACTGCCCTGCTGATCTCTGTAACCTACTAATCATCCCTCTCCCTTTTGCCACCTGATACACTCACTTCCTTCCCTGCCCTGCAGTGCTGTATAGCCCTTGTGGTTTAGTGCTTCTTTTTTATTATTATAATAATCTACGCCAGGAAAATCCTAGAGGGACTGGTCCCAAATCTGCACACAGAAATCAATTTTTAAGAAAGTAAAAGACTAAGTAGATGATGCAGCATACTTCCGAGTGAAAAGCAGGGTGCCATGAGTACAGCCTGGTTGATCATGCCCTGATTCACCTGGAGGCCTGGTTGAGGACTGGGCCGCCGGGGCGTTGACCCCTGGAACACCCTCTATGTAGAACCCCCTCCCCTAGGATGGGACCTGCAACAGTTGACTAAACCAGATACCTACTTACTGTTAGGTGAACAGAGGCAGCAGGTGCACAGAAACATACCCAACGTTTCGACCAGTGCCAGATGTTTCTAGCATCCTCAGTAATTCTGGTGCTTGACTGAGTTTATGGTCAGTGAAGGTTTTCTGTATATTCTCTAGCTTTGCCTTGAAGCAGTTAACAAACAGCAATATTTCAGTCTAGTAAGACTAAGCGTCTTGAAGAGTGTCATCAAAAGTTTGGCATCTCTTGATTTGAAGTTTTTTACCAAACCTTTCATTTTCCTTCTGACTGCAGTTAGAATATTGTTGTTGTGAGCCTTGAATGTGAGATAATCTTGACATTATTACTCCCAGGTCTTCCGCTATGTTGAGTGACTCGTGTCTGTCTTGTACTGCATGATTTATTTATTTTATTAAAATTTCCATGAGTGGCTCACTAGAAGTAAATGTATTTAGACACAGGTACCCACAAGTACAATCATGATACATTGTGTAAATTTCCTGGGATAATCCCCCCCCAAAAAAGTCAGTGACTTGTTTCCATTGGAAGACTTGCATTGTATTATGGTTTGCCGAGTCCTTAGTGGATGCCACAGTCAAACAGATTGTAGTATCGTCAGCAAAGGATGATACGTTGCTATGATTAAATCCCAGTCTGTGTTGGATATGAAAATGAGGAAGAAAAGTGGGGCGAGTACGGTTGCTAGAGGAACGCTAGAGCGGTGGGGGGGGGGGAATGGGAGTGTGGAGTGGGAGAAAAAAGGGAAGGATGTGGGAGTGAATGAAGGAATGATGTGTGGCTTCCCTTATGTGAATTCCCAGTCACTTTCTCAGCGCTCTCTCTCTCTCTCTCTCTCTCTCTCTCTCTCTCTCTCTCTCTCTCTCTCTCTCTCTCTCTCTCTCTCTCTCTCTCTCATGTCTGAACCGGAATGAAAGTGCAATTATAGGTATTGAAATTTCCCCATAAAAAAAAGTGGGCATATGTATAATTGTGAATTATTCTCATGTAGCACAAAGGCTGCAAAGTTGAAATATAGTGATAATGCAAAGGTAGTAGTACACTGGTAACGCACAAATAACACAGTGGTAGCGCACAGATAACAGAGGTAATGCGTTGGCTACGCTCTCTGTCAACGAACAGAAATATGGGATCGATCCCTAGACGATAAGATACACACGCGTCTCCCTTCAGCTGTTGCGCGTGTTGCCTAGCAGCAAACACACACCTGGGAGTTAACTATCGTGGCTGGCATCCTAGTGGGAGGAAAGAATCCCAATAGAAACTCTATGCTTTTCTGTTGCTGCGCCATCCGATGAAGATATCCCCGTATCCAATAAGCCCAGATCCTTGTACCGCAATGCATCCAAAAGGAATAGTGCAGAGTGTGACATTTGTTTTTAATGCAGGTAGATAGAGAGAATGGATCACAGTAGAATGACATGGAAAGCATATAAATCTATAGGGGAAGGAAGGCGGGGTAGGGGTCGTCCTCGAAAGGGTTGGAGAGAGGGGGTAAAGGAGGTTTTGTGGGTAAGGGGCTTGGACTTCCAGCAAGCGTGCGTGAGCGTGTTAGATAGGAGTGAATGGAGACGAATGGTACTTGGGACCTGACGATCTGTTGGAGTGTGAGCAGGGTAATATTTAGTGAAGGGATTCAGGGAAACCGGTTATTTTCATATAGTCGGACTTGAGTCCTGGAAATGGGAAGTACAATGCCTGCACTTTAAAGGAGGGGTTTGGGATATTGGCAGTTTGGAGGGATATGTTGTGTATCTTTATATGTTTATGCTTCTAGACTGTTGTATTCTGAGCACCTCTGCAAAAACAGTGATAATGTGCGAGTGTGGTGAAAGTGTTGAATGATGATGAAAGTATTTTCTTTTTGGGGATTTTCTTTCTTTTTTGGGTCACCCTGCCTCGGTGGGAGACGGCCGACTTGTTGAAAAAAAAAAAAAAAAAAAAAAGATAGAGTTGACGATTTGAAGTGTTCGGAAGAGATATTCAAAAGTTAAGGCATGGAAACCATGGAAGGGAGAGTGAATGACAAGCAATATTCCAGTTTCTTCCATAAAAATAGCAAATTGACATCTATACAGCCCAGTATTAATCTGATCCTTTGACCAAGTAAGATACAGCAGTACAGAAATCTCGAACTACGTACAGCCAGCAGTAACAGCCTCGTCGATCAGGCCCTGATCCACCGGGAGGCCTGGTCGTGGACCGGGACGCGGGGGGGGGGGTTGATCCCCGGAATGTCCTCCAGGTAGGTAGTAAAAAGAGGCTTGTGACGACGTTTCGGTCCGACTTGGGCCATTGACTAGTCACACTAACACACGAAGGTGAGGGAGCCAGTATATATAGGAACGGAAGACAGGGACGGGACACAGAGAGGAAGACAAAGCAACTTTAAAATTGTAAAGCCACTCGAAAGGCAAGTTTTCCACACATTTAATGGAAATCAATTTGAATTTCATTGGAAAATTAAAAACCTTCACACCTGATGAAAGTTTGAACTCGATCAAGAGAAACATTCTCTATTATCGCACAGAAACTAATAATCTCTTTCCTTAACTTTGTTAGAACAGTGTCAACTTCAGACGTTCAAGGCTTAAATTTACAACTGATAGTCGAGTCATTTAGCTGCATCAGACTTTACAGCTTAAAATCATAAGAAAACTTTCTTAAGTTATCTTAAGAAAGAAATGCTTCCACGATTTTCTTGAACAAATTAATAATTTAGCATACAGATTACACATAGGAGAGAGAAGCTTACGACGACATTTCGGTCACTCAGACCATTTAAAAGTCAAATTGACTTTGTAAATGGTCTACGTCGGACCGAAACGTTGTCGTAAGCTTCACTATCCAATGACAGAGTTGTTTGTGTGTTCCTGTCACTGTATTATGCATTTTTGTTCAGTAAATTAGCACGTACACACTCCAGTAACAATCTCAACTTTTATTTAAGTAGGACACAACTGTATTCTGTCTTCCAGTGGATTGCTGACTAAAATATACTGATAAATGAGGACCAGTTTCAGTTATTTCCTTACGGAAGAATGGAGGAAACAGAAAAAAAAAAATCCTATAGCTACCACAGTTATCCTCTGGAATAACTAATAAGCCACACTGCTTGACTTTCTTGGATAATCCTGAGTTATTAGTTCTCCGAGGTTACTAATCCATATAAAGTAACCTCTTTTTTCAATAGAGTAGCAACATTTTGCGGATTTACCAAATTGCACTGAAAAAAGTTATTTCACAAACTTAACTATTTCTCACTTTTTTTTTATATATATATATATTTTTTTTATTACACAAAATCGGATACACCAACAGTGTGCTGCTACATTTTTCTGTACGTTAGTTCCACAGTGGGAACAAAATCTATGCTTTCTGGCACATTTTTTTTTCTCGCATCTAAAAAATAACAGGAAAAGGTTCCACCCACCTTTCCCACTAAGTACAGCTTACATTTAACATTCATCTCTCGGCTACACCTCACTTCCTGACCCCTACGTCTTCCTCGTAGCCCCCTTCTTCCCCAACAGACCACCCCTCACCCCTTCTAATGATACCATTCTTGTACTGCTATTTTGCCTCAAAACATCCACTAGTGCTGTCAGCTGACCACACGACAAATTCCTCCCGTGTGTGTGTAGTGTTTTGTGGTGGGATGTAATGGTGTGTGTGTGTGTGTGTGTGTGTGTGTGTGCGGTTATAGTGTGTGGGGTAGTTCAACATTAACATTCGGAGGGATCGCCACTACACCTCATTTACACATGTAATTAGGTTGGTACAGCTTACGTGGAATTACCCCTCATCTCGTCTGATCCCCTCCCCATTTCCCCTCGCTTCTCATCATCTTCATTCCTCCTCATCTTACCATCTTCATTTTCCTCATCTTCTCACCTTATTCAGTTTCTATTACCAAATTTTCCAATCACCTAATTCTATTATTTCAATATGTCCTAAGAAATTTCAAATTTTTCTCACTTGCTATGAAATATAATTTACCAAGCTCAATCATCTTCACAAAACTTTATTTTTACGAGTGAGGTTTCTACAAACTGGACACTGGGTCACCTTACCATGATGGAGGGATTGGAACTCTTTCCTTAGATTTGTTCAGCCTGAGAACTGACTCACGAAATCGTAATGACACGATTTTTTCAGCCTGAGAACCTTGCTGAAATTCATTTTTGGCCCTAAACCGCTAGCTCAGAGATTTTTTTCCCTTTCATCGAAAATTGCTGTAACTTGCATCCAATTAACTGCAACAAGTTGGATTGCGGCAGGTAGACCAAGAATATTTTCATGATGCGGACAGGATCCGAACCCATGGCAAGCTACTTTTAGAAGGCCAGTGCTCGATTATACCATGCCGGCCTAATAAGATTAGTCAGACTAGGTATATTGTAAATCATCATCTGTCTTGTGGAGGTTAGCATGGGCCCAACTGAGAACAAACGCAAGGTTTTACAGATAAATCTCACATGAGTATGGCTGTTGAGGCAAGATCTTGTTCAGATAATTTTAAGAGTCATTGATAAAAGCTTTGAGCTGGGACGAGATCTTCCCATAGACTATGGAGTGGAACTCTTCTCCAGACTGAGGGATTGACCACATCAAATTTGAGGGTACCTGGAGTTTACCTGGAGAGAGTTCCGGAGGTCAACGCCCCCGCGGCCCGGTCTGTGACCAGGCCTGGTAATGGACACTGATTATATCTTTACAACTCTACTGCTTCCTCCGTATTCGAATGGTAGGCGAAACCTTTCGGAATAAAGATACCTAACAGTTGCACATATGTCTTGCTTATCATGATTCATATTGTCTTGGGTGTTTTGTGCTCTAAATGAAACCAAGCATCCTGTTGGGTTTTGCTGCCTGCATTGAGGCCATCGCTTAGTATATTTTAGATAATTACTTATTGTAAAATATAACTTACATGTAAGAGAGTGAGTGATGGTGAAAGTGTTTCTTCTTTTTTGGAAACGGCCGATGTGTTAATGCTTATTGCTTTTCAACTATATATTTTCCTTCGTCTCTGTGATTGGGTTTAAACACTGAAATTCGTCTCTCACTCTTCTGTTTCGACAACCTGTCCAAGTTTCTCTGGATGCTTTGACAGTCGGTCACAGATACCTAAATAAATTTGGTACCGTGTTATCTAGCAACTTTGCAATTATCGGTAAAAAAAAACCCACATTCAAGAACACTGATGGATAATTAAAACAAGACTGGGCCTGGAACCGACCCTTGACGGACCCCACTCATCACGTTTCTCCACTAACACACTTCGCCATTTAATGCTACTTACTGTTTCTTGTCAGTGCGCGGGATCTATACACCAAGAGCTGTATTTCAGCGTATATGAATTGAGATTTTATTTTAATCTCTATTTTAGGATTCAAGCAATCTTATCAGGTGGTACAAAAGTTGTGTACAACCGTAATGACGCTCGTATAGTCGATAGGCTTTAATCTACATTAACTAACCTTTTTGTGAGACAATCACTGATCTAGTTCTGATGATTGCTCCCTGTGTCGTGAGTCTTAAGTTTAATAAGTAATCTCGGATGTAGTACTTTGTTGCACCTCTTCTAGAAGCCAAGGAGTCTAGAGGTTCTAGAAACCTAGAAGTTACAGGACTCCAATGGAAATAAGTCGCTTTGACTTTTTTGGGTTATCCTGTGTAATCTACACATATGCTGCTATGTATGATAAATTATGTAACTGTATTTGTGTATACCTGTACGAGAAAACTTGTATCAGAGAGAGAGAGAGAGAGAGAGAGAGAGAGGGAGGCTGAGGAGGTATGCCTGTTGGCACTGGTAGGTTAGGCACACATGTTACCCATCAGAAGTGCCTCAGGCACACTTCCTGTTCTCCAGGTGTCCTGATCTTATTATAGACATGGAACTCAGGAAGCTCCCCAGCATCACAGTTGCCCTGGCGACTGTAAGGCCACTTTGTCTTGGGAAGAATCCCCTCCCCCCTCCCCCCCCCCCAAAAAAAAAAAAAAGCTTTTATTATATTCATTAGGTAACGTTAAACCCATAAGGGTCGCATAACGTCTGGGAAATCGAAGGTAATTAGGTTTAGGTTTGATTTAAAGAAGATAAAGACAGCTACGATTCTTTAAACTTTTAAAGAGTACTTTAATATAGTTATCCTCTATATGACGGGTCTCAAAGCAATTAAAAAAATTCAAGACATCGTCATTAAAATTATAAGAATCGGGCATATCAAGACATTTGTAATATCCTTGATCGCTTGCTTTGACACCCAGAAAATATATTAAAGAAATTGACCTACCCACAATGCACTGCTAAATAATTTTTAGAGAAAGTAAGCCAAATTTGAGGTCTGGGGATATACAAGATCTCTGATGTCTCTGCTAGAGAATACAATGAGCATATGGGGAAAACGGAATGCTACATTAACTGGTTTGTAGAGTTTGTGGCCTGTCAACAGCACCTGGGTCATTAAGGATACATTTTACCTGAACACCACAGCGAAGAATTAATTCTTTAGTCCTTAAATAACACACACACACACACACAACTATACAATATTGTATCCTTGCAAAATTAAAATCATTGAAGGACTCGTCAGTTCTAAACCCAACATCAATCTGTCACAAGGACAGAGTAGACAGAAATCATCACCAACAATCAAATTTCACTCCTCCATGAACTAAATATTCATTTAATATCACATTACTAAATACACTCCTCACGAAGCTTATCGCCAGTAATCCCATGTCAATATTAATTGCCTGACAGTCAGTCAACAGCCACATATCATTTAAACTTATGAATCTAAACAAAAGTCCACCGACAGGACGGCATCTGCTGTTGTTGCCATTTTCTCTCATGTGAAACAAAGTTTAAAGTTGCCTTAGGAAAATTAAGTTGGTTCACTGATCACTGCTGATTCTTAGTTATCACCGAATGGCAAAGTAATCAGAAAGGAATTAACGTGCAAATTTATTATGAATTCTGTTTCACAATGACTTCTTATCATGATATTAAGGTTTGAAGAAATGACCACCTCATTTCAAGGCTGAGGGACTGACCGCCTCGTATCAAGGCTGAGGGACTGCCCACCTCGTATCAAGGCTGAGGGACTGACCATTTCATATCAAGGCTGAGGGACTGACCACCTCATCTCAAGGTTGAGGGACTGGCCACCTCATATCAAGGTTGAGGGACTGGGCACCTTATATCAAGGCTGAAGGACTGACCCCACAAAACTCCTATTTTTGTTTTACTGTCTTTTGAGTTATATTCACCTGTATTCAAATGAAGACTGCTGTTGTACAAGCGAAACCTTTCCGCAATAAAGATACGCAAATGTTGTCTCGTTAATCAACATTTACTTATTAATACACAATAAAGCTGATAAATTATGTGGAGAGAAATCTCCAGTGCACGATGGGGGCGATTTCACCCCCCGTCTTGAAGGGGATTAATGACCCTCTCCAAAGAGGGTAGCCCTCTCAGAAGGGTTTGTGAACCGTCTTGCTGTCTCCCTCCCACAACAGAGTTATCAAAACCACATGTTGGGAGAGGCATCACGAGGGATGCATCTCTCTACCAGACTTCCTGGCCACTTGCACATAAGAATGGAAATCTGTGGGAGCTGCTATTTCCTCGTAGGAAAAATTCGTGAAAAAACTGTCCACACTTGATGTACAATCAAGGGTATTATGGCTCGCTAAACCCGCCTAGAATACCAAGAAACAGGGATTCTAGGATGAAATCTGTTGCAAAAGCAAGCAATGAATGTCTATGAAATTGAAGTCAGCATTTCCCTTGTGGGACGTGGATCGCGGCTCCCAAGAGGGTCAGATTGCTACAAGGACCGAACGGGACCGTGTCACAGAGGGCATCGCTTCTCTTCCACTAAAGAACAAAAGAACAGCAGTGACCAGTGCGTTCTAGACTCTTGATCTGACAATCTCAGGAAAGCTAGGAAAGTTGACTAGTTCCCATTATACGACTCAGGAAATTCGCGGTAGAACTGACCACGGTATATAGTGCTTATTAACGTCTCCGTGTCCCACGAGTAAACATTGGGAATGCTAAAGTAAAATACAGTGTTATTTAACTTTCTCCCTACTGTGATAGTGAGTGACAATAGTGTGTAACCAGTGTGATTGGGCAATAACATTCTCGACGTGTTGTAGCGAACATGTCATGTATTCAGGAGGAAACATCAAACCCGAAAGGGTCATAAATAGCCAGGAGAATGGGAGATAAATTGGTTTGATTCCAAGAAGAGGAGGTGTCGCTCCAATTATTTTCATCAAGATCTCTTCACTAGATTCTAGGTGGGTGTTGGGTGAAAGCCTGCCGGGACAAATAACCCTAGGACATACGTTCCCAGGACAAAAAAACCCTCGAACAAAAGTCCCCAGGAGAAAAACCCTAGGACAGAAGCCCCTAGGACAGAAGCCCCTAGGACAAAAGCTCCTAGGACAAAAGCTCCTAGGACAAAAGCTCCTAGGACAAAACCCAACAATAACAGAACCTTCATAACCAAATCATAACCTAATCTAACTTAATGTAACCTAACCTAAATGAGAGGCTTTTTATCCCATTTTGCTCTTAAAGGGATTTTTTTTAGCAGCTTTTGCCTCGGTGACGGTCAGAAGGGGAAAGGGCTTTTGTCCGAATCCCCCATCAAGACACCTTCCCTCATCCCTCATAAATGGTTACATGGTCATAAAATCCCGCTGACAGCCCTGGATGTTAAAAGAGTGTCATCTGTCACTTTTAATTAAACCAATGGTGTGAATGTTTACACGGAGTGAGTTAGTGATCATTGCACCATGAAGCCATTTTATTTGAAGGCAGAACTGTCATGTATGTTTTTGTTTAATTTGCTGTTTGCATCCACACTGGTGGAAGAGTTATTAAAGTGTCGTAATTGGCTCTTGAATAAACGCGTTCGTGCTCTAGTGCACCATACAATAGGTAATAATACAAATACACCGTTGTCTCGTTATATTAATGGTATACAATATGACAATGAGATGGGTAAGACATATGCACAGCATTTATAGGCCTTTATTTTTAAAGCGTTTTACCTGCTCTTCAGTAGTCTTCGGTTAAATACAGAGGTTGCTAAAATAGTTGGAAAAGTAGGAGTGGAGGGGTAAATATGAGGTGGTCCGTCTCTCAACCTTAAGTAATTTTGAGGTGGTCGGTTCCTCAGCCTTGAGATGTGTTCAGCTGCTTGTGTAAGGAAATCCGTCTCCTGCTCTAGGCCAGAAAACAGTACAGAAAGTCGATAAAGAGTTAGAAGGCCGAGTCTTTTGTTGTGATTAGACCTATCATAATGTACACTTGGAAAATCCTGGAAGGAATGGTCCCAAATCTGCAGACAGAAATCACTCCCTACGAAAGTAAAAGACTGGGTAGGCGATCCAAAATGCTCCCAATAAAAAGTAGGGGCGCCATTGGTACATTAAGGGAAAACACCATAAGTGTCCGGGGCCCAAGACTGTTCAACAGCCTCCCATTAAGCATTAGGGGAATTGCCAATAAGCCCCTGGCTGCCTTCAAGAGAGAGCTGGACAGATACCTAAAGTCAGTGCCGGATCAGCCGGGCTGTGGCTCGTACGTTGGACTGCGTGCGGCCAGCAGTAACAGCCTAGTTGATCAGGCCCTGATCCATCGGGAGGCCTGGTCATGGACCGGGCCGCGGGGGCGTTGATCCCCGGAATAACCTCCAGGTAACCTCTGCTGAAGAAGATCTCATCACCGGGGTCTAAATTTACAGATCAATCAATCTCTCGAGTTTCTGTCTCCAAGTCGGTTATTATTGAATATATCTATGTTAATATAACACTGTAAACACCTTACTTGACTAGAATTATTATTTATAAGTTAAGAAAATACCAGCCAGAAAGAGGTAACGTTTTGTGATTATTCTAAATATGATGATTATAAGCCAGTTACCTGAAGATATCGTTTATTTGATGTTCTTTAAAGAGAATATATATATGCTGAACTCTTTTTGTATCCATAGTGGTGTTCCCAACCCTTATCCCTACATGTAGTCTCCACGCACACAGTAGACATACTGTCCTAACTGTAAGTAACAGTTACACAGACACTATGGGGCTACAATTCCTTTTCTATAGGTTACAAAGACAGGCACTCCTGTATATTATAGACAGACATTATAGCTTAACGTAACTCTCCTACATACTACAGAGACACGCAGACACTCTAAAACTAATGTTCCATCTATGTGCTACAGAAGTATACTTCCGTTTGTCAGTATTGAAGTGATGGTAACAACAAATGTACAAGTGGAAGATATGCAAGTGAAATATTGGCTGCACTTCACATGTCAAGATGACAGAGTTTTGATCTTATTTCCTCATTGATCCGCTGTCACGAAGTCCATCTAATAAGCAACATTTCTTGTCTTACTTTGCATTTACCAGCACACCATCTGCCGCGCTTCAACCCTTCAACCCTCCTTCTCAGCACGTATGCCGTATTCTATTCAAGATTGATGGACTGACCACATCGACTCAAGGTTGAGGGACTGATTACCTCATTCTCCTCCTGTTCTTCAAGATTCTCCTTTGTATGGACTGATGAAGCCACTGTGTGGCGAAACGTTTCCTCAATAAAGATACCCAAGAGTTGCACATGTGTCTAATTTATCAACATGTCGGTTCTCTGAACCATTCACCTACAAACCCTAGGATACACTAGTACCCTGATTTTAGGATAGTAATCATCCGCGCTCCAGCCTTAAATCGACGGGCCACAGCCATAGAACCATTAATTTTTACCCCCTTTACTTCTATATCAAGAATACTGCTTCAAGTAGTTACCGAACAGGTCATCATTCTAGACCAGTTTCAGAACTCGGTTTCCTGACGAAGAATATACTTACATATATGTATTTCTCCCTGTTTAGGTCCATTTATGATCAACCCTTTACCATCTGTGAGGTTCTCTTATGCATTTTGGCGTATCTAACGCTGCAATGAACCTGCAACATTTTAACAAATATATATGTGGTTTACAAAAGCGAAATGTAGATTAACAAAACACGTACAACACTTGGATATTTGTATTGTGGAGACGTTTTGCCAACTTACGGCTTTATCAGTCCTGTACAGAGAATAATATTGAAGACATGATGCAGTAGCTTGAGTGATTAGTCCCTCAGTCTTGAAAGACTCGTCACCTCAAACTTCTACTACAAGTCTTCTCCCATCTTCAGTATTATCCTCTGTACTGAATTAATCAAACCCAATTGTTGTACATGTGTCTTATTAAACCAGTCTATGAACATCTGTAAAAGACGTCTGTTAAGTGCCTGGAAAATTGTGCCATGGATCATCAAGAACTTGGTAATCGGTTTATTTGCTTTTGTACTGTAAAGGAAGCATGTTGTTGGCATGTGTGTGTGTGTGTGTGTGTGTGTGTGTGTGTGTGTGTGTGTGTGCGTGTGCGCGCGCACGCACTTGAAATGGCTTGGAGGCGTGTATGCACATATACGTGTGTTTACTTACACGAGTGGGCGTGTACACACCTGCAGTTCTCAAGAATCTTGATGTATCATCCGCGCTGTTGCTGTCATCACTACTACACACTCACGCCCACACACGCCCATCCTCTCGCATACATACCCTCTTACGTCCATGCACCCTCTCACGCCCATACTTCCTCTTGCGCCCACACTGCCTCTGACGTTCACACACACATCTACAGACAAACCCACATACACTACGACGTATACACCCCCCTCACCCATACACCCTCACCTGTCATACATCTCGTCCCCTTTTGTCGCCCTCTTTGTTTTAATATCTTTATTTCTACAAGTACATGTACAAGGTATACAGTCCTAGCTGAAATCAATGACATATTACTATATAGAAAGCCCTGCCACGTGAAACTTGTCTTAACTGCCTCTTCTTTCATTTACCAGCAACTTGCTGACACGTTTGGGATATGGGAAGAACAAGGAACTCGAAAAGGACACTGTATACAAAACCCAAGAGGATCTTCAAATAGAATGAAGGGAATACGGTAAAGACCTGGGAGTAATTATGTGGGCTGACCTTTCTTTCAAAGAACACAGGCAAATGTCACGACAGCCAGGAAAATAAGAAGTTGGATAATTAGAACATTTAAAACAAGGGAAATAGGGCCAATGGTAACATACAAATCTCTTGTGGTCTTATTTAGAATATTTTTTAGTGTTGAAAGCAAAGAAGATATCAGAGATTATTTACAGCCTGCATAGAGCCTTTAAATTACTGGTACTCCTCAGAGACCTAAATATGTACTCACCAGTGTGAAGGAGAGAGAGAGAGACATGTTAATATATACTTGGAAAGTACTACAGGGCTATGTCCCAAACCTGCACACTGCCATAACAATCTAGAGAGGAAATTGGACAATTATCTCCAAGTGCCAGAACAACAAGGCTGTTATGGGTATTTGGCCCAGTGGGCTGCCAGCAGCAACAGCCTGGTTGACCAGGCTAGACAAGCCTGGTTCAAGGCCGGATTCCTACACATTTCTACAACATTGGAAGCTCCTGAAGATGTGATTGCAACACGAAAGACCAAGAGCTATTACTTAACGCTTTCTGTGGTTGTATTTCATCTTGTATCGCTTCTTCACGATTATTACATACTTGTTAATATTTCATTGGTTTTTGGTCTCTTCTTCTCAAATAAAAAAAACGGAAAAGAGAATCAACTATTTCCTTAAACTCTTTAATTTTTTCCTAACTTCACAAAACCCTCAACATACAGAGTTCCATTAATTTTTTTTTTACAATATCAAACACACATTAGAAAAAAATAAGTAATGGTTTTCACTTTATCATTACAGAGGACACTTTTTTTTTTTTACCCCATACACCTTACATATAACATTTTTTTATGTACCAAACTAAAAGAAATCAAATTTCGCAGTTTTTACAATATGAGTTTCGTTCATAGTGCCAGGGGGACCCAGTCAACATCAAGCCATTCTTTTCTACATTTCCTGATCAATCTCTCTGATTCGATTCTCGGTTAATTTCAGTTCACCCGAGAATACTGCTGGAGTACTCAATCTGTTACTCAGTCTTGTTCATAACTTCAGGTTCCCAGAATAAATCACACCACAGATGAAGTCTGGGCTCAGATCTCCTTGGGTCCGCATATCACAAAACACACAAGACAACCTCCCACTTATAATAACCAAAATATTTTTCTCCACTACAGACTCCATATTTTGTCAGACATCTTGTAAACAGACTAGCACCATGGTTATCACTTTTCTGTACTTAACAATATCCGCACTACATTACTTTTTCTTAAACATTGTAAACACAAAATCCTAAGTCTCGTTTGACCTCCGCTTCATAATTTCAACATTCATTGAATCTTTCTATAAAAAAATATTTACACAGCGCAATAATATCGTTAATAAAAACAGCAGAGGTTTCTGTAATTCTCTTAACATTTAAGCAGTTATTTATGTAATATAAATTACTAACCCAAACAAAACTGGACAAAATACAATTATAATTTCAATGAATCGTAAAGAATTTTAGACAAATAATTTATTGTAAACATAATTCATTAAACATACAATAATCTTTCTTCCCTATTATTACACTAATTATATAAACGTACAATAATCTTTCTTCCCTATTATTACACTAATTATATAAACGTACAATAATCTTTCTTCCCTATTATTACATTAATAATATAAATGTACAATAGTCTTTCTTCCATATTGTTACACTAATTATATAAAATTTCGTCTCAGTACCAGCAATTAAAACGCTTGTTTCTCTACATCACTGTTGGTACCACTGAGTCACATCTGCAAAACATATTTAACGAAACATGAGCCGCAGTTTTCTATCTACCGAGGCACTAAATATGTTCCTTGATATAAACAGAAAATCAGTATCATAATTGGATTAAATTATTAGAAATAAAAAGAGGTAATAATACTAAATATACCGCACACATACAACCCCAAAATTTTCTCCTGAAAAGAGGAGGATATAGTTCCTGGTAACAAATCATGCACCCTTTCCTATTTAGCTTATAGTGTTTAAATGTAAGGCATCGTCACAACTTCCACCTCCACTTTTCACTCCTTCGCTTTCACCAATTTTTATTTGTACTTATAGGCTATTCATTACCTATTATCACTTTCCACATTTTAATATCTTTTTCCATAACTCCTTTTAGAGACTGCAAGTAAGACACGATTTGGGTTCCTTATATTCCCAGAGTCCACTTGACATATCCAGTTCATTGCAAGATCACCCTCTCGCTGGGGTAATTGGAGCCTTTACAGTTCCTCGACAGCGACTTGATGGGTTAGGGCAGTTAACGGGTGAGATTGGGACGGGCCAGTTACCTTGGTATAATCTGTCTCTCTCATTGGATAACTTAAGCAGGAGATTAAAGGAAACAAGAGGAAAAATTGGGATCTAATGCGTTACTTTTTCATAGCCTCACCTTCAGACTTTACAGACGGACTCTTGCTAGAAAAGTTGGAAGAATGATACAGGTTGATCCCAGCACTTCCCTGAGCAGGCCAAGTCACTCGCGTAGACTTCAATGGTGCGAAAGACCGCATTCTTGTAGAGCTTTCAGATCATCTAGGAACTTGATGACTTCGCCAAGGCCCATTTTCACCACCACCACTACCACCACCACCACCACAACTCATCTCCTCAGGAACCACACCTCCATTCTTCTACATTGTTCCGAACTATGGAGCTTCTTTCCTTGGCTGGGGACTGATCACCTTAAGAACTTTAAGGTTCATAAACTGATCATATCGTCTTACCAAGTCAATACTCCTGCTGTCTACAGATTTATTCTCCTCTGTATTTTTCTGAGGTAGCCTACCGTGTAGGCGAAATGTTTCAATAATAAAGATACCCACCTGTTACACATGTGATTTACCCTCTTCCACTTCTGCCAAAGTCAACCCCGTCCCACCAGAGTCTTTCCAAAGTCCTGCTTCATGATAGTAATAAAGCAGTGAGGTAAGAAAGAGGATGAACAGTAGAGAGCTTGAGCTCCTCCCCTCTTTCTTTTTCTCTCTCTCTCTTCACGACACTCAGGCCATTTAGCGTCTTACCAGAAACCATATACCACAATCTTCATTCCAGTCCTCCTACTCCATTCTTAGGACAGAAAAGGCATCCAGCCTCTGCAACTACACTTAGACTCAATGGGCTGGCAATGAAAAGGTTTGCTTCTTCTCCTCGTTTCCACTCTGTTTAGTTCCAGTGGACAAGTTAAAAAGGCAGAATCTTGCTGCTAAACTCCCCGGGGTACATTTTAATGGAGAGAGAGAGTCGTCCTGAGGGAAAGATCAGAATCTTCATTCCCCTTTCCCTCAGGGCTATCATTTGCCCTCATCACTCCTCCCTCCTATCTACATACACTTATTAAAGACTCTTCACTGGCCCTTGACAGAGTCATCATCCCTTCCCTATGACCAATGTATTCCCTTAATAACTGGGCAAAGGGGCTCTCATCTAGTTTCTCCTCAGTACAGGTAATAACTGGTAAGAGGTGAACTGGTTAAAGGTGTTACAGGGATCTTACTATTTATGCATAATTTATTAAAAGACATTTTTTTTTACTCAGAGATTGTGATAAGGAAGGGAAGAGGTTGGGAGGGTAGCGGATGGGTGAAGAAAGGAGGGGAGAAGTGGGGAGGAAACAAGCGGACGCATGATCGCCCCAGGAATGCTCTCTGGTGAGCGGAGTCAAGACAACATCGCCAACGTAAGAACTCACTATCGTTTTAACTCGGTGAGGAAGAACGCCAACCACAAGAGTAATGACGGAACTTCTCCCTCCTTCCCCTCCCTGTTAGTATAAGGCTCATCGTCAACTTGTGGCGGTGTGGAGGAGGTTTTTTCGGGGGGGGGGGGGGGGGTAAGGACTTTGGGGAGACAAGAGGTGTCGGAAGTACGAGAGGTGTTGGGGTGGCAGAAGGTGAGGAAAGTGTGAGGAAGGAATGGGGGGGAGGTGGTGAGGAAGATGGGAAGGAAGGTGGAGTGAGATATTCGTATAGGTGAGGAGAGTTGTGGGGTCGTGAAAAAGTTAGGAAGGAATAGAGAGGTGTGGGAGTTTTCTTTCGTTGACATCATTTGGTAGAGACCTTTTATCCAACACTTTAGCATTTCCAGCAGCTACTAGTCTCTTACGCACAGACACACACACACACAACTAGAGTTCTTTTCACAGATATTACATTCCAGGACTAAAGTTTTCTAACACATTTTCCCCTAGATGCGACCAATAATATTTGGCTAACATGCAGGTACTTATTTTTGGTGTTAGATGGGAAGGCACAGCAAAGGTGAAAGAGAATTTCCCCATGTTTCTCAGTTCCAGGGAATGGAACCCGGGACATAGCGATTGGAATCGAATATTCTCATCACCTCGGATGTGGGAGGTGGTGTTGGGGCGGTGTGAGAATGTTTTTTTTTTTTTTTAGCATTTAGCAAAATTGGATACATCAGCAATGTGCTGCTCCCCTTTTCTGTATAATCTTATCAAAAATCGTCGTAGATCACGATAATCCAGCCATGATTCAAGATATAACAGCTACAACCAGACATAGGCTAGCCAGGTGCAAGGCCAAGCTTGAGTATCTATGAATGTAAACGAGAGATGGGTCGTGAGCGAGGCATTTGGGGGCCAACCTGCTGCTCCTGTGGGCTGAACAAGTAAGAGGGAGCTCCGTTCAGGTAGTATCTCGACTTAGTGGTAGGCTTCCAGACCACCATCCTGTTATTCTCTGTATTGGACTGAAACCACTGGTCGGCGAAACGTTTCCAAATGTTATACAAGTGTCTCATTCTTCAAATTGTCGGCTTTCAAAACATTTTCATTACATAAGGATTGAGAAGCAGCGAGTGCCGTTCCTTAGGCTCATACTGGCGAAAATATAAAAGCTCAGGAAACAGTGAAAGCACCTCCTGTCCAGAAGCTAGACACCTCCTGTCCAGCTGGAAGCTGCGATGGAAGTGTCCCTGACCCAGGACACTGGAACAGATAACCACAACACTATGGCCACCAACCCCACGGTAATCACTCTTAAGTAAAAGAATTATTTCGTGAGGAATTTTTTTTTTAATAAAACTAATCTGAAAGACAGAGTATTTTTACATTTGCAGGAATTATTAAGAAATTAACATACCAACATTGTGAAATCAGGATAGGTTGGTTTAGGAAAACCATTCTTTCACAGAAGCAGTAGAATTAGTAGTAGTAGCAGTAGAAATTCCAGAAGTAGCAGTAGCAATGGGTACTGCACTACCAATATCAGCAGAGGTGATGCTGGTAGTGGTGGTGGTAGCAGTAGTAGTAGTAATAATAATAATAGTGGCGGTAGTAGTGGTAGTAACAGTAACAGTGGTGGTAGCAGACGACATACAAACAAGAAATTTACAAGCCATGGTCAACTGTTGATAAACAATATAAGAATACATATACTTCTGCAGACGTGGAGATTTAACACTAACCGGGAGATGAACTGTGACTTAATTTATCATTTTACCGACACCGCAGCTAAACGTGATGTATTACACTCACGTCCTGGAGATTAAGCGAGTTTAATGATGCGCAGACATGAAGATAAGCTGCTGAGAGAGAGAGAGAAACTGAGATAGTGAGCAGATGATGAGATGGAAAGGATGACAGAGCACAAGACTAGAGTGAGAGAATGAAAATAAAAAGCACAAGACGAGTGTGACACACAAGAGGAGACTTGAGTGGAGGGAAGCAAAGGAACAAACACTTCTCCGGCTGGTGATTTGATCCAAAGACCTCGATGATAAGAGACGCCAATCTTACCACTACGCTATGATAGTTATCACCACTAACCATAGCAGAAGATGAGGGAGAGAAAGACACACAGAAGAAATAATTACTACCTAGATTCTTTCACAAATTGTCTAGCTAGACAAAAGAGACAAGGATATTAAAACATAAGTCTCCCCAAGCTGCACACTCTCTTTACTGATCTTAAGACAAAAAAAAAAAATGCGAGGAAAGAATTACTAAGATAAGCCGTAAAGTGTATATATAAATGAATAATAGTTAAAGGTGGTTGTAGTTTGGGAGAGACCGAGACCGAGAAGACAGAAAGAAAAGATTGGATCTATAATCGCTATGAGAGCGCTTGAGGTAGAGGGTATTGTGTACCTGTGGCTTTTGCGTCATTGAGAGGAAGCTTATTTGCTCTCTCTCTCTCTCTCTCTCTCTCTGTCTCTCTCTCTCTCTGTCTCTCTCTCTCTCTGTCTCTCTCTCTCTCTGTCTCTCTCTCCAACTTCCTCCTGGAACTTGACTTCCCTCCTTCCCGCGAACATGGCTTCCTCCTTCCCTGTTTTTTTCCTTGCTACACTTGAGCATTCACGTTTTCTCGACTTAGTGATTGAAGTATCGCGGGTGTGTTGTGGGGAGTGCGGTGATGGGGGACTATTTCTTTATTTACATTGTAAATAAAGGAGCAAAAGTTAGCCGTGTTCCCTTGTCATATCCCATCACGTAGGATACTGCTCATACAAGGATATTGTCATGCATTTCAGAACATAACATAAGAAAGAAGGAACACTGCAACAGGCCTACTGACCCATGCGAAGCAGGTCCATGCCATCCCCCGGCCTTGAACAATGACCACACCTAGTCAGATCACTTCCACTTAAGGAAGGAGCACGGCACCAGACCTGGTAGCCCAAGCTAGTCAGGTCCAACTCTCACCCACCCACAATGGTTCATCAGCTGTGGCAGTTTCAGAGGTTTCTTTCTAGCATAGCTGGAGTTACCATCCCTCGGGAATTGCTGTCTCTCAGGACATCTTGTCTCATACACAGGAGAAAGCAGACAGTAATTACAAATTTCATCTAAAATATTTAAACATAATAGATCTTAATTACCTGAGATATTGAGCTGTAGGGAGATTTATTATTATTATAACTATTATTATTATTATTATTATTATTATTATTATTATTATTATTATTATTATTATTTAAGGTTGCATGAAAAATGTCAAGGTGATCTAGTGAACCAGTCAGAGACGCATATAAATCGCATAATAATCTCTATATTCATTGACGCTCTCGGTGCATACACATCAAGAGAGATATACGCCT
The DNA here is from genome assembly GCF_038502225.1 of Cherax quadricarinatus. Taxonomy (NCBI): domain Eukaryota; kingdom Metazoa; phylum Arthropoda; class Malacostraca; order Decapoda; family Parastacidae; genus Cherax; species Cherax quadricarinatus. The sequence goes on along the minus strand of NC_091336.1, from coordinate 22,718,159 downwards.
CAGTGTATATATACAAAGTGTGTAGGGAAGAGAGTAAAGTGTTGTCAAAAATACTGTAGGGAGGAAGGTTGGACGGTGGTTGGGAAGGAGAGGAAGAGGAGGGTAGGTGTGGTATGGGGTGGAAGAGACTGTATATAGTCCCAGCACAAAACAGCAGTAATAATATTAATACCACACGGTCCCACCACCCCACCGTGCGCCTACCACGCCCCCTACACGCCCTTTCCTCCTCCCCACTTCACGACCTTTCCACCTTACCCCTTCCCCCCTTCTACTTTCCAAGCTAATTGTCATAACCATTACCTCTCTGACTGTATCACCTCACTTCTGTGTTACTGTCAGCAATAGTATATTCTCTCTGTCGCGTGTGCCTCACGTGTTGGACGTTTAGTCATGTTCAAAGCAGATAATGAAGTGTTTACTCCCTTGTACTTTGTTAATATATACATTGTGTGTGTAGTGCTATCAGTAATTATTCCCTTACACATGTGAAGACAGTAATATGTGCATTACTAGTATATAGGCATTCGTGTGTATGATTATGTGTATTCGTGTATTCATTTGATTACGTATTTATATGAGATTGCAATAGCAGCAGCGGGGGAGCGGGTACGAAATAAATCTCAAAGCCATTCGGGCTATTGAGAGTTCTTCGTCAGGAGCTTGCAAGATGACGGAGTGGAAAAATTAGGTGAAAAAAAAAATACAAGAGTTCGCCAAAAAAAATTTTGACACCTGTCACCAGCCATAAGAGCAGTTACCAACAGGCCCCTGGCTGTCTTCAAGAGGGAGCTAGACAGATATCTAAATTCAGTGCCGGATTAGCCGGATTGTGGTTCGTACGTTGGACTACGTGCGGCCAGCGGTAACAGCCTCGTTGATCAGGCCCTGATCCACCAGGAGGCCTGGTCATGAACCGGGCCACGGGGGCGTTGATCCCCGGAATAACCTCCAGGTAGACTTAGAGACAGCAGTCGAATTGTTCGTGTGTGTGTGTGTGTGTGTGTGTGTGTGTGTGGTGTGTGTGTGTGTGTGTGTGGGTGTGTGTGTGTGTGTGTGTGTGTGTGTACACTCGCATGTATGTGCTCATGTATATGTGGTTGCAGGGGTCGATTCACAGCTCCTGGCCCCTCCTCTTTGTTTGTGTGCGAGTGCGTGCGTGCGCCAACTCCCGTGTTTTATTTGCAACTTTGCGAACTAACAAGAAGTGTAGTTTGCTGCTTACTAAAGAAACCTAGCGACGTGATCTTTCTGATAAAGTAAAGCAATGCAGCTAAATCCTACCTAACTTATCTGGGGTCAACCTGCATTCGGGGGGGGAAAGTGTTGCTTAGAACACTCACTGAATGTTCAGGGTCGTTGTCACGAGACTAGTGCATGTATGTATTCTTAGGAATGTACAGCACTTTTCACTAGTGCGTGTATGTATTCTTCGGAATATACAACACTTTTCACTAGTGCATGTATGTATTCTTAGGAATATACAACACTTTTCACTAGTGTGTGTATGTATTTTTAGGAATATACAACACTTTTCACTAGTGCATGTATGTATTCTTAGGAATATACAACACTTTTCAATAGTGCGTGTATGTATTCTTAGGAATATACAACACTTTTCACTAGTGTGTGTATGTATTTTTAGGAATATACAACACTTTTCAATAGTGCGTGTATGTATTCTTAGGAATATACAACACTTTTCAATAGTGCGTGTATGTATTCTTAGGAATATACAACACTTTTCAATAGTGCGTGTATGTATTCTTAGGAATATACAACACTTTTCACTAGTGTGTGTATGTATTTTTAGGAATATACAACACTTTTCAATAGTGCGTGTATGTATTCTTAGGAATATACAACACTTTTCAATAGTGCGTGTATGTATTCTTAGGAATATACAACACTTTTCAATAGTGCGTGTATGCATTCTTAGGAATATACAACACTTTTCACTTATAAAATGCTGACATGTTATTGCAACAGTGAACCAGAGTTGTTTATAAATACTGACCTGCAATTTAAGTATTTTTGTAAACGTCTTGTGCTTCCATTTTCTCTCCCTTCCCCTTTTTATTCTTTTCTCTCGTATTCATCAGTTTTGTTGCCCTCTCTATGATGGAGATATCTATATAATTATTCCGTTTCACTTGAGTATACGACAAGTTATCTTGAAAGATGGGAATTCCTAAGTAATAGTAACTCCAGGTATAATGGAGCATAGCCTCTGAAGCTCCTGAAGCAGGTTAACTTTTAATGGAATGCTTACTGAATCTCCCAGATCATGCTGAAAGATTTTAAAGTTGATTGAGATTCACCCTGAATGATGGAGTATGACAGGGGAAAAAATAGCTTCGATCCCACTATGTAACTATATTATTGAATAGGGTAAGACCACATACAGTTTCGCTAAATAATGAAAAAATAACCTTCCCCTCTCCGGAAATGATGTGTACTCGTATATATGTAAGAAATTTACTGCCCCATACACTCCAACACATCAAGTTTACATTGGGTAAAAATCTTTGACACATACACAAACAGACACAAGCATGTAGTGGAGGAAGGATCTGTACATAACTTTAAGGAGAGGTATGACAAAGGTCATGGAGCAGAAAGAGTGACCTAGTAGCGGCCAGTCAAGAGGCGGGGCCAGGAGCTGTGAATCGACCCCTGCAGCCACAACTAGATGAGCGCTTGCGCGCAGGCGCGTACACACACACACACCTAGCCAAGCACGTAAAGAAACTAGAGAAAGTGCAAAGGTATGCAACCAGACTAGTCCCAGAGCTAAGGAGTATGTCTTACGAGGAGAGGTTAAGGGAAATCGACGTGACGACACTGGAGGACAGGAGAGATAGGGGGGACATGATAACGACATACAAAATACTGAGAGGAATTGACAAGATGGACAAAAACAGGATGTTCCAGAGATTGGACACAGCAACAAGGAGACAGTTCGAAGTTGAATACACATATGAATCACAGGGATGCTAGGAAGTATTTCTTTAGCCACAGAGTAGTCAGGAAGTGGAATAGTTTGGGAAGCGATGTAGTGGAGGCAGGATCCATACATAGCTTTAAGCAGAGGTATGATAAAGCTCACTGTTCAGGGAGAGTGACCTAGTAGCGACCAGTGAAGAGGCGGGTCCAGGAGCTAGGTCTCGACCCCTGCAACCTCAACTAGGCGAGTACACACACACACACACACACACACACACACACACACACACACACACACACACACACACACACACACACACACACACACACACACACACAAGAATTTGACGATAATAACAAGCGAAAGGAAGTAGGAGAATTGGGAGAAATAAAGGAGAGAGGGAGATAAAGTAGGAACGAGAGAAGGATGAATGTAAGGGACGAAAAGATGGGTATAAAAGAGCGAAAGAGAGAACCATCTCTAAAGCAACTTTTCCTACTCACCCCCTTTCTTTACTCTTCGTGCTTCATTTATTGTTGTAATAGTTATTCTTGCGGGTATTTGTGCCATTGTCGGCTTTATCCTTTTGTTTTTGTTGTCACTTAGAATAAACTTGTCTAGACTCACTCCGGAAGTTTACATGAGCTCCTTAAGAGTTAAGAGAAAAAAAATGGCTAATGTGTGTTGAAGAGAGATGTGCAGGTGTGTGTGCGCGTGTGTGCAAGGGTGTGCGCGCGTGCGTGTTTAAGTGTGCACTCAGTTATCGTTCCACGCCCTGACCACTGTAAGGCTAAATAATTTCCTAACATCACTGTGACTCGTCTGCGCTTTTTAACTTTCACCTGTGACCTCGTATACCTGAGGCCGCTTCTCAAACTCTCTCTTTGTCCGCCCTGGCAAGTCGTATCAATATTTTGTACGTTGTAATCATGTCATATCTGGTCCTTCTGCTCTCTAGTGTCGTCAGGCTTAGCTCCTCTAGCCTCTCCTCATAGTTCATATCCCCTCAGGTCTAGGACTAGTTTCGATGCAAACCTTTGCATTTTTTTTTTCCAGTTTTACATGCTTTACCAGATGCGGGTTCCATACTTGTACTGCACGCTCCAAGAAGAGCCTAACGTGTATGCCGTGTACAAGGTCGTGAATGCCTCCTTATTGATGTTTTTGAAAGCTACCCTTAAATTCGCCATTCTCGCCTTTGTTGCAGTGGTTATTTAGTGGTGTGCCTCAGGCTAATTGTTCGTAACTATGCTAACCCCGACTATCTTTTTAAGGAAGGTTTGCAATATTTGTCTCCTGAGCCTACACACTATTTCCGGAATTCTTTGCGCCTCTGAATATAATAATTTTGGATTTGATTGGGTTAAATTCTCTAAGCTACTTGTCAGACTAATCCTGCATCTTGGCCAGATCCATTTGTAGTCTTTCCTTGTTTACTCCTGTTTGTATTTTCTTCATTAGTTTTACATCTGGGAACAAGGACACTTAAGACTCAGTTTCCTCAGATATGTGGTTCACATACACACACACAAAAAAAAAAAAAACAGTACTGGTAAAAGTACTGACCCTTGTGGAACCCCACTCGTCACACTTGCCCATTTCGACACCTCCTCCCTAACAGTAACTCGTTGTTTCCTTCCCGTTCAGTATTCCTTAATTCACTGTAGTGCTTTCCCTGCAGTTCCTGCCTCTATCTTTTTTATTTTTGTGTGTAAATACTGCATATTTCAGACGAATTTATGGATAATAATAATGCAATATTAACAATATAATTAAAAATAATCTGATTATTATAATAGTTGTAACTAATATGAACATAAAAATTAAATCAATAATAAAACATTTTCCAAGCAAACTATCGGATGAAAAAAAAAAAAAACTTACATTCACCACATAAAACATGCCTCGTAATTTTCAAAACATCTGAAATACTTCGGGGATTTTCAGCTCCAGTGAATGGATCTGCGTAGTCGCCAGGCGGTGCCGTTCCTGAGGTTCTAGTCTCTTCTATTTATCATCTATTTTCTCTCTTTAGCTACTCCTAAGTCTGTCTGGTAGTTAGCACTGAAAGCTCATGTCTGATTAATATTATTTTATCATTGTTATTTCCTTAAGGCACCTGCTGTCTCTGTTCACCTAGCAGTAGTTAGGTACCTGGGTATTAGCCGACTGGTGTGTCGCATCCTGGGAACAAAATTAACCTAATTTACCCGAGATGCTCTGCATAACAAGGGACTTTCTTTATAGTATATCACTGACGTCAGCTAGGTCTGTATAAGTTGTATCATGTACATTGCATTATGGTAAACTCTGAAGCCGTGTGGGTCATTCAACGCAAGGAAAAGTTAGAAGCTTAATTTTTTCCGTCCGCCGACAGCGAAACGGACACACTAATTCTCGTAGCCAGTCTTCCCAAACAAGAGGAAGCCGAAGAGTACCCCTGGATGAGCCCTTCAAGCTGTGACCTGAGCCTGCATTTTTCACATAATTCTTGGTTTAGTATTTTTAAATTCCAAATATATTTATCTTTACAGGGTGTACACGTCATGTAAATGCTCAAATATTTAAAGTATTATCTTTAGCTTAAGTTATTTGGTCTCGTGGTTTAAGAAAATAGAGAGTGAGGTCTTTGATATTACTTTGTGTGTATTTACGATTTTACACAAGTCGAAGAAGGTTGTTGGGAATTTGGTGAGTCTTGAGCCTATGCCAGAGGGAATGATTGCTATGTATTCAAAATATTCTCATTTTACGCCGTTCGTTTTCTTACGTATTTACCAGTGTCGATTATTGAGTGTTTCCGGGTAACATTTTATTTTCATTTTAGGCACGGGTAGGTTATATTATACTATACAAAAAAGTGTGTATTTCGTCACTAAGTAAATAAATAAAAGCCTAGCTGAAACGTCTGGCACCGGGATAACTCAGCCAAATTTCTTCACCTCAAAATTTGCAAGTTTGTCAAGCGTTGTGTGAGGACGCGTTGTAATTTACATTACAAAATTCCTTAACACTCAGTGGTTAAGGAATCTTGTATATGTATACCGATGGATTGTAAATAAGACACTTGTGCAACACTGGAACGCTTGGAAGTTTTGTTAATCACAAGAGCACAAGTCGACCCCTGGCTGCCTTCAAGAGGGAACTGGACAGATACCTACAGTCAGCACCTGATTAGCCGGGCTGTGGCTAGTACGTTGGACTATATGCAGCCAGCAGTAACAGCCTGGTTGATCAGGCTCTGATTCCCCGGAACACCTGGTCAAGGACTAGGCCGCGGGGGCGTTGAACCCTGGAACAGCCTCCAGGTTGTCTGGCTCGCCGGAAGCTTTGTCAAACATGGAAGTAAAGGCTTCTAAATAAACATATTAAAGTGCTGCACTGAACGTCATATTTACAACGCAATCATTCCCTGTGCAGTGAGGTGATGGTATCTGAAGGAATGGTTGAGGTGATGGTATCTGAAGGAATGGTTGAGGTGATGGTATCTGAAGGAATGGTTGAGGTGATGGTATCTGAAGGAATGGTTGAGGTGATGGTATCTGAAGGAATGGTTGCTATGAATCAAGATGCTTGTTTATTAACAGAAAATGTTTTTTTAATGTCTGAACAAGACATTAAGGTTATCATGGAATGTACAATCAATGGTTATACATAAGACGCAATGTGGGTTATGGGTTTTGTATTGTGAAGGCGCTTCTTCCACTAGCAATTTTATCGATGAAATCCCTGGTGGAGGAAATGTCTTAACAGGAAAATACCATAACCTGCTTCGGCCTTTTCTACCATTGTATTACCACAGTAAATTGTTGCCGTGTTATAAAATCATGAGAGGGGGGTGGGGGGGAATGCAGTGTCGCAATCCGGCCTGATTTGGAACCGGGCAGCCGGGGCGATGACCTCCGGAAGCGACTGCAGATAACCCATTCTCGTTCCACAAGTGCTGATTTTGACGTTCTCTTGGAGTCACGAAGCCACCGTCTTGTTAGACATGGCGTGAATACTCGTTTCTAATTGCTGCTAAATATCTTCTTTAGAGATCTAACCTACCCTAAGCTAACCAAATTAAATCTGAGCCGAAAATATAGAAATTAGAGCCTGTGAGCCGGTTTGAAGGGACATCTGAGCTGTAATGTCGGCATGCCTCTCGCAAGGCAATGACAGTGTGATGGTGAATGTGTTTTTTTTCTTTTTTGGGGTCACCCTACCTCAGTGAGAGACTGCTAGTGCGCTACAAATTATTATTATTATTATTATTATTATTATTATTATTATTATTATTATTATAAGGAAGTGCTGAAAATGTAGGGGACACACAGCATCTGCAGAATGGGAGATGATCAGGTTGATCCAAGGGAGGGGAAGGTAGCTCCAATTCCGTGGATCATGAGTCCTTCAGCATCACACAGAATAGTGAATGAATGTTGGGTCTTCAGACCAAGACACACAAAATTCTTTCTCTGTTTACTTAAGACAGTCGAACAATAGGTGTTTCTATTTTTTCAGTTTCGTTGCTCGTCCTTTTGTTTGCGTTTTCGTTTGTTTGCAGATCGTATGTTTGTTTGCCAGTTTGTCTGTTTCCATCCGGTAAACGAGGGAGTCATTTTTATATCAAACGGTGCCGCCTCTTTGTCTTATTTTCCTAGCTAATTGGCTGTTGAATCTGGAGTGGATGGAAAAGTGGAGGAAGGGAGGGATGGAGGGATAGGAGGAGGAAGTGACAGGGAGGGAGGAATAGAAGGAGGAAGTGATAGAGGGAGGGAGGGATTGAAGGAGGAAGTGAAAAGTACAATTATCATACATAGTGTAAATTGCCTAGGTTAACCCGTTGGTGTTTATTGGAAGGAATTGTAAGAAAGTTTTTTTAGGTGCAGGTACACAGTGTAATTATCATCGTGTAAATAACCTAAGGTAACCCAAAAAGTCAAGCAAAGTGACTTCCATTTGGGTCCTCGTAATTTTGGGTTGCGTTGAGGTGGTTCTGATGACTGGCTGGACAAATGTGCGCGCGGCAACACTGCCAAAGCAGCGCAGGTGCAAGATAGTGTTTTTGTTGCTCCTTTCCTGCTGATCTTCCTACCCTCCCTCCCTCCCTGTCTCCCTCCCTCATTTCCTCACCATCTCCTTCCTTCACTCCCTCTCTCCCATCCTCCATCCCCTCTTCCCTGCCTCACTCCCTCGTTCTTACCCCTTCCCCCAACATACACGCACCCGTTCTTTCTCACCCCTCTCTGTTATTATTCCCCTCTACCATCGTCCCCTCCGTCCCTAACGATACATCGCAGGTTGTTACAGAATACGGTAGCCGCACTGCGGATGTGCCTACTTGCGTTGAAAAATATATAAATATATCTTAGATGCAGCGGCCCCTTCCTGTCTTAGACGCTACTGCTGTCTGTCATGACTTCAGTAATGTATCTTACGCTTATATCTCTTTCTTTCCTTCCTTCCGTCCCTCCTACCCCCTCCCTCCCTCTCTGTGTGTGTTTAGTAGTAGTAGTAGTTACTAGTTGTTAGAGGCACTTGGCCAGTGGTGTGGTTGTGCGCGGTATGTGAACTCACCTAATTGTACTTGCCTAATTGTGGTTGCAGGGGTCGAGACTCAGCTCCTGGCCCCTCCTCTTCAACTTGCCGCTACCCGGTCACTCTTACTGCTCCGTGAGCTTTATCATACCTCTTCTTAAAGCTATGTATGGATCCTGCCTCCACTACTAGGAACGCTTGGAAGCATTTGTACTCTTTGGAACGCAGGCGAGAGATATAGTATATCATAATCTATATTTGGAAAATTCTAGAAGGAATGGTCCCGAATCTGCACACACAAATCACTCCCTACGAAAGTAAAAGACTGGACAGGCGGTGTAAAATACCCTCATTGAAAAGTAGGGGCGCCACTGGTATACTAAGAGAAAACACAAGTGTCCGGGGCCCAAGACTGTTCAACAGCCTCCTACCAGTCATAAGGGGAATTACCAATAGGTCCCCGGCTGCCTTCAAGAGGGAGCTGGACAGATACTTAAAGTCGGTGCCGGATCAGGCGGGCTGTGTGGCCAGCAATAACAGCCTGGAGGTCTGGTCGTGGACTAGGCCTTCCGGGCGAGAAGAGCGTTGCTGTTTAAGCCAAAATCGCAAGTTTTACCTATCTTGGAGGTTACCTGGAGGTTATTCCGGGGATCAACGCCCCCGCGGCCCGGTCCATGACCAGGCCTCCCGATGGATCAGGGCCTGATCAACTAGGCTGTTACTGCTGGCCGCACGCAGTCCAACGTACGAGCCACAGCCCGGCTGATCCGGCACTGACTTTAGGTATCTGTCCAGCTCTCTCTTGAAGGCAGCCAGGGGTTTATTGGCAATTCCCCTAATGCTTGATGGGAGGCTGTTGAACAGTCTTGGGCCCCAGACACTTATGGTGTTTTCCCTTAGTGTACCAATGGCGCCCCTACTTTTTATTGGGGGCATTTTGCATCGCCTGCCCAGTCTTTTACTTTCGTAGGGAGCGATTTCTGTGTGTAGATTTGGGACCATTCCTTCCAAGATTTTCCAAGTGTATATTATGATATATCTCTCCCTCCTGCATTCCAACGAGTACAAGTCAAGTGCTTCCAAGCGATCCCAGTAGTTAAGGTGCTTGACAGAACTTATACGTGCAGTAAAGGATCTCTGTACACTCTCTAGATCTGCGATTTCACCTGCTTTGAATGGAGATGTTAATGTACAGCAGTATTCCAGCCTAGAGAGAACAAGTGATTTGAAAAGGATCATCACTGGCTTGGCATCTCTAGTTTTGAACGATCTCATTATCCATCCTATCATTTTCTTTGCACGTGCGATCGTGGCACTGTTGTGATCCTTGAAAGTGAGATCCTCAGACATTACTACTCCCAGGTCCCTTACATTATTTTTCCGCTCTATTGTATGGCCAGAGTTTGTAGTATACTCTGTTCTAGTTATTATCTCCTCCAGTTTTCCATAACGGAGTAGTTGGAATTTGTCCTCATTGAACATCATATTGTTTACCGTTGCCCACTGGAAAACTTTGTTTATATCTTCTTGGCGATTAATCCGGCATGACTATATATATATATATATATATATATATATATATATCTATATATATATATATATATATACAAAATACCCACTGTGGAAGAATAGCGAAAGTCCAAGCGCTTTCGTGACTTCTCACATTATTAAGGAACTATGGTTTATTGCATATTCTGATATCACCTGTTTACTGTGATTTAATTGCATATATATACACCACCAGGGAACCAAGGGCAGCCACTTTCATGTTCCAGCGCCTCAGCGTGGCCATCCAGAGGGGAAATGCTTGCTGCATACTTGGCTCGCGTCCAGCTTAGGAGGAGCTGGAGGAAATTCATGATCTTTAATACATTGTACCATTGTAGTCATGTTTGTGTTTTCTGTAAATGTTTTCTGTTTATTAATAAATGTTCATATAGAATATAAAATATAGCGGGTGGCAGGAGGAGAAAATACTCAAACAGCTCCGAGGAGAACCATGAGTTTTCCCTGAGGTACATTTATTGTCGTCTCTGAGAATGAGGGTCCCCATTCCAGCTATAGAGGTGGTACTTCCCTAAATATTTCCCTAAATATTCCCTAAATATTGTGATCTTAGTGCATATATATTATATATATATATATATATATATATATATATATATATATATATATATATATATATATATATATATATATATATATATATATATATATATAAAGAATTGTACTTGAACTCTGACCAGACACCCACGAGACGCGCTAGTTATGTTCACAAGAATGAGAACTTGTGGACCTTAAACTCCTAGAAGTCTATGGAAGGGTCGTTCCTCAAGGGGAGGTACGACCCTTGAGGTCGAACCTTTACAGCTTTAGTGTTTTGTCCTGAATATTACGATGATATACCTTTTTTTCTTTCCTAATGCTGTTAAAGCCTCTCACTATCGTCAAATTTCAAGTTATGAGGCTCGTTGTATGGAATTTGATCCTGCTCAGCACTGCCAACAGGTATATATGCTGCCGTTGAACGTGTTTGAAAAGCTTGTAAAACCTGTAAGCCCTAACTCGTTCAGTTGAAGTTTGCGTGACTGATAGATTTAAGGAATGCTGAGGGACATTAAGATCAAAACGATCTTGATATCCCCACAACTCCGCTCAACACAACCACAAATACCAATAAAGAGTCTCTCTCCCAGGATCGCCAGGCGTTGCATCTCCATCAGCAATTGGATAAGACGAAGTAAGCTTCTTTTGCTGAGTTCTCCTTGGCGCCGTCAGTATAAGCTGTCTTAAGCTGCCTGGCTCCTGCCTCGAGTATTTCAGGTGTTACAGCACAGGGAGGCTAAGTTGGCAGTGGCCGTAGTGGATCACCATCATAGACTGCGTGGCACGGGCTTCCCTCTCGCCCCAGGACCCAGTACAGAGGAAATCTGTCGCCGAGATAGCTGGGTTGGCAGGAAGTGATGATCACCTTGACTCTTGATCGGATTACATCAACGAGTATTTGTGCCTCTTTAGACAGCCACCAAAAAGCGCGCGCGCACACACACACACACACACACACACACACACACACACACACACACACACACACACACACACACACACACACACACACACACGCGCGCGCGCGCGCACGGAGCGGGAAGAGTGACCGGGTAGCGGCCAGTTGAAGAGGCGGGGCCAGGAGCTGTGACTCGACCCTCGCAACCACAACTAGGTGAGCACACACACGAGGTGCGATAGAGACGCAGCCATGAGAGAAACCCTGTAGCAGATAGTGAAGAGGCTGGGCCATCAGCTGCCTCGACCTTGCAACCCAGCAACCATAAATAAGTGTGCACACAAACACACACACACACACACACTGTATATTATCTATTAAATATCTTTGTGCATATAATTATATTATATATATATATATATATATATATATATATATATATATATATATATATATATATATATATATATATATATATATAATTCTAGGGTTGAAACACGGTAAGTTCACTTACATGAAATCAGTGGCTCGGTATGCATAACCGGGATGCTTGAGGTATGAGATATAAAAATGGATGTTAATTAATGTACCATTTGTTGGCAGTGTCTGACTATTGTATAAAACATCCAACGTTGACAGCATTGAGTGACAACTTGAAATTATTGAGTCATGACCACACGCCAGGATAGCTCCTGGGCTCTAGCATGCTTAAGTTATACTGAGATTAGTGCATCTAGTAACTCAACTGATTCTTTTTTCAGCTACCATAGTCAATTGGTTGATGCTCGACTATTCAATTTATAAAGAAACTTGTTTCAATGTTTATTTTAGGTCATAAACATGAAACACCATCTGTGCCATTTTGGATTCGAGAGAAAATTGCTGCTTAGCAACTTCATTTAAAATAATCACGTATACAAGTTTATAGGAATGGGGAAAAAATTTCCTTCTTGCCTCAGTATAGGCGGGTATCTCATTATTCACAAAGTGTGTCGTTAATGAATCGATTTATGGTAAACACAAACACTGGTTAGTAATAATTGAAAAGCTAATCACACAGAACACTTAATAAGGCGTTAGAGTGAACTTGACAAGTCGTCAACAAATGCTTTTGTAAATATTAATGTTGATACTATCCATCTTTAAATCACTGATTCAGACCAGTGGTATTTAATTTGTCCACTTGTGTATAACTCCTCATGCAGTAACTAGAACGTTACCTACGATTTGAGTTGTTGTCTTTAATAGCTAATTTTAAGATTTATTAAGCGTGATGTTGCATCGTTGTTTACAAACGCTGGAAGTCCAAACCACCCACACCAACACTTACTTTCCTTAGCCCCAACACACATCATCTCCAACGCTCGAACACTCTTCAGCTGACTCACACGCAAGACAGCGTTTCTCCACCACCTAAGTTACGTCATTGCTCACACTACTACATCCCACATCCACATCCCTACCAATTACACTTCGCCATACCAGCACAACACATGTCGACAACACTCTGGCATAACGGAAATATCTTCAGAAACATTTGTTTCACCTGTGAATGGGATTGGATATCCTGAAAAATAGTAATGTCCAAGTAACAGCAGCTCTGCTGGAATGAAACCCTTGAAGCTTCTGTAGCTGATGAACGTTTAATGGAGTGTTAAATGATATCCTCATTGCACTACTGAGTTTTCCCAGTCGGTGCCGGATCAGCCGGGCTGTGGCTCGTACGTCGGACTGCGTGCGGCCAGCAGTAACAGCCTAGTTGATCAGGCCCTGATCCATCGGGAGGCCTGGTCGTGGACCGGGCCGCGGGGGCGTTGATCCCCGGAATAACCTCCAGGTAACCTCCAGGTAGGTATGGACAGACATGAACACCTTGTATAGCCCCATCCGGAGTGGTGGAATATGACAAGAGAAACATACCTTACTTTTTTCCTCACTCTATTACCATCATTTCGAATAGGAAACCAGTACACTGCTGATAAATTCAGCAATGTTTGAGTATAAATAGGTAGAGCATATGTGTGACACTTGATAGAGGATCAAGCCTCTACCACGTCTTGCGCTCAGTTACCCGCATGGGTTCAGCACCTAACATGAATTAAACAATCAAAAAAATCTCATCCCACCACGTACACCAACACATTCCATCCTCAAAACTCGCACCATCACTTCACTTCCTAAACATCCACACCTCCTCCACCCTTCCCATTACTAAGACACCCACCCCTTCCATCCACCCGCACTCCCAGCCCTCCCCACATCCACCATTACTGACCTCTCCTTCCTTCCCTGGATACTCAGTCTAGCTGCATCTCGCCGGAAGTCGTAATTTACGCTAATATTTCTGCACGTGTTCTGCTCACCACCACCTGGGTGGACGCCGCCGGCCAAGTCTCCACTGTACACAAGACTGTAAGTCAAGATCATCTTTCTCGAATCAATCTCGGGCGTGTGGGGAGAAGATTTTCGGTGTGTACTCAATGATTTGTGCTTGTGGGGGGTCGGGGTGGAGAGAGGAAGCTTGATTCTTGGTGTGTATTTAATGATTTTGTGTTCATGGGGGTCGAATGAAAAACTGACTCGATTTTTAGTGTGTATTTAATTATTTATGCTAATGGGGATAGAGTATAAAGAGGAAGGTGAATTTTTGGTGTGTATTGCAAAGGATAAAAATCACAGTTACTGAGCTATCCTCTTAAGCTATGTAAACAAGAAGGGTTTATGGACTTCTGTACATTATTATAGAACTTACTATTAACATATTTGTCTCGTATGAGAGTGTGGATAAAGAAGGTTGGCATTTACCCTCTCAGTGGAGTGCAGAAAGAAGTTTATAATCTTTACAACGCGAATAACAGTTTAAACACGATCTCTGCCTTTTTGAAAGAAAATACTTAGATGTGAATCTCTTGAAAAGATATGTGAGGCTGATCTCTGGCGTGTGGATCAGCCTTTAAGACGTGGGATTTGATGCATGAATGCCAAACTAGACCATGAGCTCAATCCTGTAAATAGAATTCAGGAAATGACCTCTAGCTTCAAAATAGCGCCTTGTGCCCGTGTTCTAACTTTATGTACACATGCTTTAGGCCTGTGAACGCATATTCTGTTGTGTATTCAAGCATTAATCTCATGTACTCATTCTCTAATCTCGTGTACGCATATTCTAGTTCCTTGTACATGTGATCTACACATTCACTAGCATCCTGAACTTGTCCTCTAAGCCTTGATGTACTGAATCTAGTTCTGTTTTATATATTCCTTATTTTGACACACACACACACACACACACACACATCTTAATAAGGAATCGTTCAGGACCCTGTACACCGTGTACGTTAGGCCCATATTGGAGTATGCGGCACCAGTTTGGAACCCACACATAGCCAAGCATGTAAAGAAACTAGAGAAAGTGAAAAGGTTTGCAACAAGACTAGTCCCAGAGCTAAGAGGTATGTCCTACGAGGAGAGGTTAAGGGAAATCAACCTGACGACACTGGAGGACAGGAGAGATAGGGGGGACATGATAACGACATACAAAATACTGAGAGGAATTGACAAGGTGGACAAAGACAGGATGTTCCAGAGATTGGACACAGTAACAAGGGGACACAGTTGGAAGCTGAAGACACAGATGAATCACAGGGATGTTAGGAAGTATTTCTTCAGCCACAGAGTAGTCAGTAAGTGGAATAGTTTGGGAAGCGATGTAGTGGAGGCAGGATCCATACATAGCTTTAAGCAGAGGTATGATAAAGCTCACGGCTCAGGGAGAGTGACCTAGTAGCGATCAGTGAAGAGGCGGGGCCAGGAGCTCGGACTCGACCCCCGCAACCTCAACTAGGTGAGTACAACTAGGTGAGTACACACACACACACACACACGAACACACACGAACACACACACACACGAACACACACACACACACGAACACACACACACACACACGAACACACACACACACACACGAACACACACACACACACACGAACACACACACACACACGAACACACACACACACACGAACACACACACACGAACACACACACACGAACACACACACACGAACACACACACACGAACACACACACACACACGAACACACACACACACGAACACACACACACACACACACACACACACACACACACACCACACATGTCATGTGGGGATTCGATAACGTTGATTGGGTAATAACACTCACGTTGGATGTTCTAGTATATTGGATGGAATATAGGGGGAGCACCAAGCTTTGACCTGCCGCCTGTCTAACACCTCTACTTAACTGGCTTGCTGAGTGCCTCGGAGGGTAGCGTCGTTCAAAACATGGTAGGTCAGCTGAACAGTGAATAACAAATGATTCACACAGACGGTTGGTAGTGAGTCATACTACTGGCAACTGGTTACTAGGAACTGGTACTACTGACACACACACACACACACACACACACACACACACACACACACACACACACACACACACACACACACACACACACACACACCGGACATCTCTCCATGAGTCCTCAGAGAGGGAGCGGAGACGCTGTGTGTGTGCCACTTACAATGATTTTCAACACATCTATTGAAACTGGGCAACTACCTGAGGCGTGGAAGACGGCAAATGTAGTTCCCATTTTTAAGGAGACAGACACGAGGCACTAAACCAGTGTGACTGGCGTGTACAGTGTGCAAAATCATGAGGATTATCAGGAGGAGAGTGGTGGAGCACCTCGAACGGAACGAGCTTATAAAAGAGAACCGGCATGGATACAGGGAAGGAAAATCCTGTGTCACGAACCTACTGGAGTTTTATGACAAGGCAACGAAAGTAAGACACGAGAGAGAGCGGGGTGGGTAGATTGCATTTGCTTGGACTGTAAGAAGACCTTTGCCACAGTTGCTCACAAGAGATTAGTGCAAAAGCAAGAGGATCAGGCACGCATAACAGGAGGGGTACTGCAGTGAATCAGGGAATACCTGACAGGGAGGCAACAACGAGTCATGGTACGTGACGAAGTATCAGAGTGGGTGCCTGTGACGAGCGGGGATCCACAGGGGTCAGTCCTAGGACACTTGCTGTTTTTGGTATGTGAATGACATGACGGAAGGAATAGACTCAGAAGTGTCCTTGTGCAGATGATGTGAAGTTAATTAATGAGGAGAATTAAATCAGACGAGGATCAGGCAGGACTACAAAGAGACCTGTACAGGCTGCAAGCCTGGTTCAGCAACTGGCTCCTTGAATTTAAACCCGCCAAATGCAAATTATGAAGATTGGGGAAGGGCAAAGAAGATCGCAGAGTATAAGCTAGGTTACCTGGAGGTTACCTGGAGGTTATTCCGGGGACCAACGCCCCCGCGGTCCGGTCCATGACTAGGCCTGTGGCCAAAGACTGCAAACCTCGCTCAAGGAAAAGGATCTTGGGGTGAGTATAATACCGAGCACATCTCCTGAGGCGCACATCAACCAGATAACTGCTGCAGCATATGGGCGCCTAGCAAACCTGAGAATAGCGTTCCGATACCTCAGTAAGGAATTGTTCAAGACTCTGTATATCGTGTACGTCAGGCCCTTACTGGAGTATGCAGCACCAGTTTGGAACTCACACCTGGTCAAGCACGTCAAGAAATTAGAGAAAATGCAAAAGTTTGCAACAAGATTAGTTCCAGAGCTAAGGGGAATGCCCTATGAAGAAAGGTTAAGGGAAATCGGTCTGAAGACACTGGAGAACGGGAGAGTTAGGGAAGACATAATAACGACATACAAAATACTGCGAGGGATTGACAGGTGGACAGTCAGGATGTTCTAGAGATGGAACACAGAAACAAGGGGTCACAGTTGGACGTTGAAGTCTCAGATGATTCAAAGAGAGTCATAGAGTTGTCAGGAAGTGGAATAGCCTGGCAAGTGACGTAGTGGAGGCAGGAACCGTACATAGTTTTGGGACGAGGTTTGATAAAGCTCATGGAGCAGGGAGAGAGAGAGGACTAGTAGCGATCAGTGAAGAGTCGGGGCAAGGAGCTGTGAATCGGCCCCTACAACCAAAAATAGGTGAGTATACATACACACACAGCCCAAGCGATCAGGCATCAGTGAGGTAGATCAAACTGACATAGGAGGCAGGGCCAGGAGCTGAGTCTCGGCCTCTATAATCACTACTTGGTGCCATTACATCTCTGTGAGCACGACCCTGTAAACACGACCCTGTGAGCACGACGCTGCGAGCACGGCTTAGTACACTTTCGCGCTATTGATAGACACACACCCCCTATCCTCTCAAGGCTAGTCATAACCCTGTGAAGATAGCGGAGAGAAACATCTGAAGAAAAGCCACATGTTGCAGAGCGAACTTTTATTGAGACAACGTTTAGTTTTATAAAGAGCTCTTCTCAACACAGGGCGAAACATTGTCCCAGTTAAATTACCTTATGCAACGTTACTTTTTAGTCGGCAGTACGTTCTTCGTATACGGCTATACGTCT
>NC_091336.1:22562698-22697698 GCF_038502225.1 Cherax quadricarinatus | reverse complement strand
AGAGAGATAACTTTCAAGGGCGCTGCCTTGATGCTGGTGAAGGGCTCTTGGTGTAAGGAACTGGAGTTGCCGTCTCTTTTCCTTGAATCGAATCTCAGTACCTCCCGTTCCTCAGGAAATATTTAACCCCCCTAATATGATCCGACTTCATTTGAGCAGCAGATTAATTTTTTTGCCGTTGACATGGCTCTGTTGCACAACATGTGACTCACATCTCATAGAACCCCAGTTCAGTCCCAGGCAGAGCCCGACGTATGGCCAGGTTTCCTAACACTTGCTCTTCCTGTTTACATAGCAATAGAGTCAGCTGTTTCGTATTGTAGGACCTCCCAGCCGTAAGGGAATTAAGTCGTACTTTTCGGCCTGTGTTATAATCCCTCTGTCTAATAATGCGAGTAAAGTCTTCGTCTTCACGCTGTAATGAAAACTTAGGAGCATAAAGATTCACAAAAGGCCTAAGAACTAGGCCTTTAAAAGCACCCAAAATATCGTACATCTTTAAGTTCACTAATAATTCTTAGCTATAAAAAAAATAAGCAAAACAAATACGTTCGTATTGCCGCTTCTGCGGATTTGTGGGTTGTGAGCATATCATCATCAGTCACACTCACGTTTCACCGGTCACTATCAGTCTTTTCCAGTGGTTACTTGTGCGTTACCTGTAGTCTCTTCCGGAGGTCACTGCCCCCGCTGGCCTAGTTGATCAAACTTTTGGTGTCCACGACCCACAGTCCAACATATGTACCACAGATGATCGGGAACTGATTTGAGGAATCTGTCGGATTTTTCTTGAAAAAAAAAAAAAAGCCAGGGGTTTGTTGACAATGCCCCTTAATTATGAAGGGAGATTGATGAAGAGTCGTGGTCCCTATAAGTTCTCTAGATGTACCCCAAGTTCCCATGCTCTTTACCGGAGACATCTCGTTTTTCAAAAGAAACAAATTTATTAAGGATATTGCAACGGAGTATACTCATTGAGAGGTTCTTATCTCTATATACACGGAAGTGTATGTGAACAGATACGCACCTGTCAATGTTTATGCAGATATACACGTATATATATATATATATATATATATATATATATATATATATATATATATATATATATATATATATATATATCTCGTGCCTAATAAGTAAAACTGGTCAATTAGCAAGAACTCGTTTAAAATTAAGTCCTTTCTAAAAATTTTCTCTTATACATTTAAAGACTTTTTTTCATTTACACTAATGTAAAAATTAATAATTTTGTACCAAAGGAACCTTAGAAAACTTACCTAACATTATTATAAAAAGCGCAATTTAATTTAGCCTAATCCAGCTAAATATATTTTAGATAAGTTTACAAAATTTAATAATAAACACAAAATAATTTTTTTCGTTAGTTTCAGAATGATTTTTGCGAAATTATTTCATGCACAAATTTTCGCTTGCCTTATTCGGCAAGTAGAGCGTTGCTATTTAAGCCAAAATAGCAAGTTTTACCTATTCGGCAGCATATATACATAGATATACATCTTTGTGTTCATCACTATGTACATATGTACACAGAAGGATGTGTATCTTAGTTCACATACACTGTCACCATTAATAACTATTTTAGGAAACAGAGTATTTTGATATTTTAGTACCACAGCCTTAAGGCCCCACGTGAAATTGATAGGCTTTAAATATAACGCGCTATGTAAACTAACATTGTATTCTAAAGCCTTCCAACACTCGTCCACTTCATTAACGTTAGCGTCGTGGTTTTACGTGCTAGCTTTACGATCTCCCTGATTTACGAACTCGCATTAGCAAAATAAACTCATTCAAGGGGAGGAAGGATCGGAAAATCAATGTTAACGATGCTGTTATGTTGCCTAAAGGTATCAGTTCCTTTTTTTCATAAAAAATGAACAGGATTACGTCCCCCTGAATGTGAAAATAGCGATCTTGGTGCAGTCTGTTTGAGAATTTAATTACATGCTGGAATTAGGTTCAAATCAAGTCTAATTTGTCTCCATGAGAGCCAGCCTGAATTTAAATTTGTTTGGTGTGTGTGTGTGGGGGGGAGGGGGTGCAGGGGTAGAAGCTCAGCTCCCGGGCCCGCCTCTCTGCTGGTCGATACTGTGTTTCTTCTCCCCTAGTTGCATGAACCCTCTCATTCCTCTTAAAACTATGAAATCTCTTCCTGCCTCTTCATTTTCATTGGGTAGGTCACTCACACTTCCTGACCACTCTAAGGCTAAAGAAGTATTTCCTAACATCCCTGTGACTCATCTGTGTTTTTAATTTTCAGCTGTAACCTCGTGCACCTGAGACCCTCCTCTCAACTGACTTGCCCTGTGTGTGTGTGTGTGTGTGTGTGTGTGTGTGTGTGTGTGTGTGTGTGTGTGTGTGTGTGTGTATGCGTGCGTGTGCACGCTCAGAGTTTTACCCCTGGTCATTTAACAGCTAAATGAATCACCAACATCAGCATAAGCTAAATTTCAGCTTCTGATGTTGGTGATTCAAGTATTGTTGGTGGTTGTGAAGGTGATGGAATCAGAAGCTGTGTTGGTGGTAGAAGCTACAACTGTGTTGGTGTTGATGAAAGTTATGTCATGGTAGCGATGCTCCTGGGGGAGGTGGAGATGGTCATGCTCGGGTGCATGTTGTGATGATGGAAATATAAACACATATGCAGTATAATGTGATCCTTTATTGACTACGTTTCGCCCACACAGTGGGCTTTTTCAAGTCACAAACAGAGTTCTGTTTGTGACTTGAAAAAGCCCACTGTGTGGGCGAAACGTAGTCAGTAAAGGATCACATTATACTGCATATGTGTTTATATTTCCATTGTGTCGGTATTTTATACCATTTATTTCCATGTTGTGATGATACTGAAATTAGTGGTGTAAGAATTTGTGGTCTCCGTAGTGCAAGAGGTGGCGATGGAAGAAGTGGTAGTTCTTTGAGTGGTATTAGTGGTCTACCCACCTACCTGGGGGCGTGGTAGTGCGGGGAATGGTTCAAATGGGGATGGGGAAGTGCTGGTATTAGTGCTTGTGGTGTTTGGAATGATGGTGGTGTTTGGAATGATGGTGGTGGTGTGAATAATGCTAGAAATAGTTCTAGTGGTGGCAGTAAAGGGGCTGCCACCACTATTGTTTGTACTGGCAGGAGAAATGGAATTGCTCCTGGTGACAGCATTGTTATTAGTATCAGAGTGGCGTTGGCGAACATGGTAGGTGATTTACAAACATTATCTCTGTCCGCGACAGGATTCGAACCTGCAAACTGAGGATCAGAGTACTTTATCTAGAGTACTTTATCCACACAACCAGGCTCTGATGCCAAATTTTCAGGTACGAATCCTGCTGTGGACTGAGAAATATTTGTAAATAATTTTTCCTGTTTGCGAATTTTTAAGCATGGTATGTGATGGTCAACACGGTATGTGATGGTCAACACGGTATGTGATGGTCAACACGGTATGTGATGGTCAACACGGTATGTGATGGTCAACACGGTATGTGTTGGTCAACACGGTATGTGTTGGTCAACACGGTATGTGTTGGTCAACACTGTATGTGTTGGTCAACACGGAGTCCCTGAAGTTGAGAATCTCAATATATCGTGACAGTAACACATTATGGACCGAAGTGCCAGCCATGCAAGTCGAGAGGTGCACCGACTCAGCCACAGTGTGCCGAAGAATTCGCCAAGTTCAGAATTCACTGAGAGAGTTGCAGACGGACAGTAGCGTCAGTCGACAAGATTCAGACACTCAGCTGGGAAAAAAACACGTTTCATCCACAGTGGTGCTCTATCAAGTACTTGATATAGTACGTCGTAAATAAAGTTTTTATTAGCTTAGTGTCTCTGACCTACCGAGACACCGAGGTCCTCCTCTGATCTTTTTCAGTTGGTACATGACATTGCCAGCAATTTCTAGTCCATTATACTCTTTGTCTTCTCTATCTACACAGTGTGACACAGCATTTCTAGTATCTATCCACTGAAATATGACTGTTTCGGTATGCGCTGTGTTCTGACACACTTCTGCGTCTGCTTTGTGATGATTTCTGGCTGAATCTTTCTGAATAAGAAGAGTTAACGCAGGAAATGATCTTAGTGACCCGTTTGTGTGCTCACCTAATTGTGGTTGCAGGGCTCGAGTCGTAGCTCCTGGCTCCACCTCTTCACTGGTCGCTACTAGGTATGTGTACTCACCTAGTTGTACTCACCTAGTTGAGGTTGCAGGGGTCGAGTCCAAGCTCCTGGCCCCGCCTCTTCACTGGTCGCTACTAGGTCACTCTCCCTGAACCATGAGCTTTATCGTACCTCTGCTTAAAGCTATGTATGGATCCTGACTCCACTACATCGCTTCCCAAACTATTCCACTTCCTGACTACTCTGTGGCTGAAGAAATACTTCCTAACATCCCTTTGATTCATCTGTGTCTTCAACTTCCAACTGTGTCCCCTTGTTACTGTGTCCAGTCTCTGGAACATCCTGTCTTTGTCCACCTTGTCAATTCCTCTCAGTATTTTGTAAGTCGTTATCATGTCCCCCCTATCTCTCCTGTCCTCCAGTGTCGTCAGGTTGATTTCCCTTAACCTCTCCTCATAGGACATACCTCTTAGCTCTGGGAGTAGTCTTGTTGCAAACCTTTGCACTTTCTCTAGTTTCTTTACATGCTTGACTAGGTGTGGGTTCCAAACTGGTGCCGCATACTCCAATATGGGCCTAACGTACACGGTGTATAGGGTCCTGAACGATTCCTTATTAAGATGTCGGAATGCTGTTCTGAGGTTTGCCAGGCGCCCATATGCTGCAGCAGTTATTTGGTTGATGTGCGCTTCAGGAGATGTGCCTGGTGTTATACTCACCCCAAGATCTTTTTCCTTGAGTGATGTTTGTAGTCTCTGACCCCCTAGACTGTACTCCATCTGCGGTCTTCTTTGTGTGTGTGTGTGTGTGTGTGTGTGTGTGTGTGTGTGTGTGTGTGTACTCACCTAATTGTACTCACCTAATTGTGGTTGCAGGGGTCGAGACTCAGCTCCTGGCCCCGCCTCTTCACTGATCGCTACTGGATCCTCTCTCTCTCTGCTTCCTGAGCTTTGTCATACCTCTTCTTAAAACTATGTATGGTTCCTGCCTCCACTACTTCACTTGCTAGGCTATTCCACTTGCTGACAACTCTATGACTGAAGAAATACTTCCTAACGTCCCTGTGACTCGTCTGAGTCTTCAGCTTCCAGTTGTGACCCCTTGTCCCTGTGTCCCCTCTCTGGAACATCCTATCTCTGTCCACCTTGTCTATTCCCCGCAGTATCTTGTATGTCGTTATCATGTCTCCCCTGACCCTTCTGTCCTCCAGTGTCGTCAGTCCGATTTCCCTTAACCTTTCCTCGTACGACATTCCCTTGAGCTCTGGGACTAGCCTTGTTGCAAACCTTTGTACTTTCTCTAACTTCTTGACGTGCTTGACCAGGTGTGGGTTCCAGACTGGTGCTGCATACTCCAGTATGGGCCTAACATACACAGTGTACAGTGTCTTGAACGATTCCTTATTAAGGTATCGGAACGCTATTCTCAGGTTTGCCAGGCGCCCGTATGCTGCAGCGGTTATTTGGTTGATGTGTGCCTCCGGTGATGTGCTCGGTGTTATGGTCACCCCAAGGTCTTTCTCCCTGAGTGAGGTCTGTAGTCTTTGTCCACCTAGCCTATACTCTGTCTGCGGTCTTCTTTGCCCCTCCCCAATCTTCATGACTTTGCATTTGGCTGGATTGAATTCGAGAAGCCAGTTACTGGACCACATGTCCAGCCTCTCCAGGTCTCTTTGCAGTCCTGCCTCATCCTCGTCCGATTTAATTCTTCTCATCAACTTCACGTCATCTGCGAACAGGGACACTTCAGAGTCTATTCCTTCCATCATGTCGTTCACATATATCAAAAATAGCACTGGTCCTAGAACTGACCCCTGTGGGACCCCGCTCGTAACAGGCGCCCACTGTGATACCTCTTCACGTACCATGACTCGTTGCTGCCTCCCTGTCAGGTATTCCCTTATCCATTGCAGTGCCCTTCCTTTTACGTGTGCCTGATCCTCCAGCTTCTGCACTAATCTCTTGTGGGGAACTGTGTCAAAGGCCTTCCTGCAGTCTAGGAAAACGCAATCTACCCAACCCTCTCTCTCATGTCTTACTTCTGTTACCTTGTCATAAAACTCCAGGAGGTTTGTGATACAAGATTTGCCTTCCATGAACCCATGCTGGTTTTCATTTATAATCTTGTTCCTTTCCAGGTGTTCGACCACTCTCCTCCTGATAATCTTCTCCATGACTTTGCACACAATACATGTCAGACACACAGGTCTGTAGTTTAGTGCCTCGTTTCTGTTTCCTTTCTTAAATATGGGGACTACATTAGCTGTCTTCCATTTCTCAGGTAGTTGCCCAGTTTCAAGGGATGTGTTGAAGATTGTGGTTAGAGGCACACACAGCATCTCTGCTCCTTCTCTAAGGACCCATGGGGAGATGTTGTCCGGTCCCATCGCCTTTGAGGTGTCAAGGTCACTTAAGAGCTTCTTCACCTCCTCCTCAGTTGTTCGTATGTCATCCAACACTTGTTGGTATATTCCCTCTTGATGTTCCCTTCTGTTCTGTCTTCCCACAGCCCTTCCTGTCTCTACTGTAAAAACTTCCTTAAATCTCCTGTTCAGTTCCTCACATACCTCCTGATCATTTCTTGTGAGTTCTCCACCTTCTGTCCTTAATCTGATCACCTGGTCTTTGACTGTTGTCTTCCTCCTGATGTGGCTATACAACAGTTTCGGGTCTGTCTTGATTCTCGATGCTATGTCATTTTCATACTGTCGCTGGGCCTCCCTCCTTACCTGTGCGTACTCATTCCTGGCTCTGCGACTGATCTCCCTATTTTCGTGTGTTCTCTGCCTTCTGTACTTTTTCCATTCTCTATTGCACTTTGTTTTTGCCTCCTTACACCGTCGGGTGAACCAGGGGCTTGTTCTGGTCTTCCCGTTGTTACTGTTGCCCTTGGGAATGAACCTTTCCACTGCCTCCTTGCATTTTGTTGCTACATATTCCATCATTTCATTTACTGGCTTTCCTGCCAGTTCTCTGTCCCACTGGACCTCCCGCAGGAAGTTCTTCAACCCTAAGTAGTCCCCTCTTTTATAGTCAGGCTTTTCCGATTCTACTCCTGTTATTCTCTCCACTTGCAGCTCTACTATGTATTCAAAGCACAGAACCACGTGGTCGCTAGCTCCTAGGGGACTCTCATACTTGATGTCCTCAATGTCTGAGCTGCCCAGGGTGAACACAAGGTCCAATCTTGCTGGTTCATCCTCCCCTCTCACTCTGGTAGTGTCCTTAACATGTTGGTGCATGAGGTTTTCCAGCACCACGTCCAACATCCTGGCTCTCCATGTTTCGGGACCCCCATGTGGCTCCAGGTTTTCCCAGTCAATCTCCCTGTGGTTGAAATCCCCCATAACCAGCAACTTTGCTCTGCTGGAGTGAGCTCTTCTTGCCACCTCAGCAAGTGTGTCCACCATTGCTCTGTTGCTCTCTTCATATTCCTCTCTTGGCCTCCTGCAGTTCTGTGGTGGATTATACATCACTGCAATGACCACTTTGTGTTCCCCAGACTGAAGTGTACCTGCTATGTAGTCTCTTTCTCCCGTCTCATCTATTCCTTCCATTTTCTCGAATTTCCATCTGTTTTTTACGAGCAGAGCAACCCCACCTCCCCCCCTGCCCCTTCTATCTTTCCTCATGATCTGGTATCCTGGTGGGAAGATTGCATCTGTTATTGTCTCCATGAGTTTTGTTTCTGTAACTGCTATGATGTCTGGGGACTTCTCATTGATTCTTTCTTGCCATTCCTCATGTTTATTCGTTAATCCATCTGCATTTGTGTACCAAACCTTCAACTTCTGTTCTAATACTGTAACTGTGGTGCGGGGGGTGGTGTGTGTGTGTGTGTGTGTGTGTGTGTGTGAGAGAGAGAGAGAGAGAGAGAGAGAGAGAGAGAGAGAGAAAGAGAGAGTGCACGCGCGAACACTAAGTTGTGAACCCAGTTTAAACTGTAATAAACGACTGTAAATGAATTACCAGAAAGATGGTCGGGAGGACTGAACGATGGCCGCTTCGATCGTTTCGACCATCTTTCTGCTTGAAAAAATTGAACACTTTTGCAACATTCGTGAATCCTTACAGTGGAAACGTCTCGGCAATAAGTAGCTTTCTCAGTCTGGAACAGAGATCAATGGTGGCAGGTGGGAATGAGTTTGAGGTAATCAGTCCCTCAGCCAGGAGGTGAGGGTGGACACTCTGCTCCTGGTCCCGCCTCAAACTGATCGACATGACTGAATTTTGGCCTCATGAGCCCTTTTTATATCTACTCTTAAATACTTTTATTGAGTTTGCCTCGACCATTTGACTTGCATGAAGTGGTGGAGGGAAACTCAATACACAGTTTTAAGAGCTGGTATGATAAGGGCCAAGAGTTCAGATATCAGGGCTTCCAGTCATAGCAATCTAGAATGCCGGGCCAGAATGTAGAATGTGTGTGCTCGCGCGCACACACAGTATGCGGCACCAGTTTGGAACCCACATCTAGTCAAGCACGTAAAGAAACTAGAGAAAGTGCAAAGGTTTGCAACAAGATAAGGGGTATGTCTTACGAGGAGAGGTTAAGGGAAATCGACCTGACGACAGGAGAGATAGGGGGGACATGTTAATGACATAAAATACTGAGAGAAATTGACAAGGTGGACAGAGACAGAATGTTCCAGAGATGGGACACAGCAACAAGGGGGGACAGTTGTAAATTGAACACACATATGAATCACAGGGATGTTAGGAAGTATTTCTTCAGTCACAGAGTTGTCAGGAAGTGGAATAGTTTGGGAAGCGATGTAGTGGAGGCAGGATCCATTCATAGCTTTAAGCAGAGGTATGATAAAGCTCATGATGCGGGGGGAGTGACCCAGTAACGGCCAGTGAAGAGGCGGGGCCAGGAGCTATGAATCGACCCCTACAATCACAACTAGGTGAGTACACACACACACAAACGAAAAAAAAGTGATTCATGCAAATAAAATAAAAGGAAATGTCACATCGGTGGGCAGCGAGGATGAGGTCTAACTGACCTTCGAACTCTCCTGAAAGGTGAATATTGCCTCTTTACAAGAACTGGGATCCCCGCCCTCCAGAGAACCTGTAAAAAAAAAAGTTTTTACGATCACAGCGTAGCGTGATCGTAAATGCTGTTGTGATGTTTGAGTAACTTGTGCTTCAGGGTAGGAACTTCTTGTTTGGAAGGAGCGCAGCTTTCCCCGCAAGGTGCATATCTAATAACCCAGAATCTCTCTCTGCCGAAATGGTGGGGTTATTTCCCTTTTCTTTTTAATTTAATGTGTTGGGAATGTGAGAAACTTCAAAAGTGTTTTGCTTGCTTTGCGATTATGGTTTATATATTAGGGTAAATTGGTCATGACTGTAGCAACTTGATAATGCTTTCTTATAGCTACAACTGCTTTCAGTGACCTTGCCAAGAAGCGAATCTATATCAGTGGCCACAGGTATTCTTGAGGCCATCTCATTAATTGTAGAGATGTTTACCTGGAGAGAGTTCCGGGGGGTCAACGCCCCCACGGCCCGGTCTGTGACCAGGCCTCAGTCTTCACAGAATCTGAATCGAGGCCTCGAAGTCTTAAAGCTTCTTTCGCACTACTGAACAGAAGCAGGTAGCTACGCCAAGCCGGCATCGCAACACCGATCCGTTGACCTGAGCTCTCTTACCCGTTACCCTGCTACATACTGTATTTAAAGTATCATACGTTTCATTGGAATGAACAATGTCCTATGACCAAAAAATTTCCCCTTCTAATTATGCGCACAAGTGTCTTTTTTTTTTTTTTTATTTTTAGAGTGACTGGTGTGTTGGGTTCAGTCGCCTTCCATTAGACCTCGCTCTTCTCTCCGCCCATCTGTTGTTTCAAGTGTCTCATTTCAACTCGTCAGTATTCACATAATGAGACCTGGTCACAGACCGGGCAGCGGGGGCAGTCACCCCAGAAACCATCTCCCTACACATTGCGATAGCTATGTGTACCTGAGGTAGGTAGGTAGCTGTAATGGAATGGTTGACCGCCAAGGAAGTCAGGTGGTTGAACTCTGGAATCTGATCTCTGGTACATGTTTGGATTTTGTTACTGTTTTAACACACAAAAAACCGTATTTGAATATTTGATGAAGTCCTTAACATACCGAAACTGTCGAGTCAAAAAGCTCCTTTACCACTATATTTCCTATGATTAAAAAAAAAAAAGAAAACTATTTTGAGGCTATAACAGTCCCTTTTTGTCATGGGGCCCCTCAAGGAAGGTTCCTTGATGCTGGTGAGGGGCTCTTGATTTAGGAAATTGGATCTGTGCTCCAGTTCCCCGAATTAAGCCTGAATGCCTTCCACATCCCCCCCCAGGCGCTGTATAATCCTCCAGGTTTAGCGCTTCCCCTGGATTATAATAATAATTTGTCATGGGGATGCGCTAAGCCTGTAAGGGCCATACAACGCCAGGGAAATGGGAGGCAATCAGGTTTGAGCTTAGGAAAGGAAGGGCATCTACGAGACTGGCAAAGTCTTCCATCCTCTTTTGAAGTCTTTGTCGCTGTACATTAAATTCCAATATTAATGACAAGGTTATTAAAAAAACTACATATGTCTGACCGTGTTAATTTATTTACACATCTTACGGCACTCACGCTATATATTACAGGTTAATAAACTTCTCTATTCCTTTCCCGTAAAAAATCATAATAAATTTACTTGTTACACTGATGATCTTTTAACCATGAAAATAAGATTCCTACAATCGTACAGGAGACCTATGTTGTGTAAATAAGTCTCGTCCAACATACCTGTCTTGGTCCACACAGCTGTATGTGTGTGTTTTGTGCTTGTATGTATGTTTTCTGTGTGTGTATGTTTTGTGCTTGTATGCATTTGTGTTTTGTGTGCTTGTATGTGTTTTCTGTGTGTTTTGTGTGCTTGTATGTATGTTTTCTGTGTGTGTGTGTGTGTGTGTGATACTCTCCACCTGGAAAGTGCCTCCCGATACAGGTCTCTGACCAAGGGTGACCCGTAAGAGGTCTAACATGTGTGGATACACACACACAAACACTTAACATTTTAATGAGAAAACTCATCAGTTCTGGGATCATATTAACTATGACCAAAATGTTTCCTCCTTACAATGTCATAAATGTTTTGCCCGTGTGTTTTAATCTATAACTTGCAGGTATTATACACCTGTCATCAATCGTAAGCATCCGCTGGTCTACAGGAGATGCGTTTAACATCCCATTTAAAAAAAAAAAAAGGGGCTCACTACTTAGTAGTGTCCAGATATATAATACATCAACAACCTGGTTTTTATTTTCCTTCACCTTTTAAAGTCTCTTCTCCAAAGACACCGCATTACCCATGCGGGTATAGCGCTTAACTGTTTATTAAAATTACCTTCCTAGGAAAATAGCTAACTAATATTTTTTTTAATACGTCAGTTTTTAATTTGGCACCAAAGCTAATCTAGCAACACATGAAATAACTTTTCCTAATCTTTTATAATGTGAAATAATTTGATATTTAAGAATTTGTTGAATTTTAGTTAACTTTTTCCTGGGACACGAGGATCTTCCGTTATCCCATTTATTTACACTCGCTCACACACACACACACACACACACACACACATACATACACACACACACACTAGTGTGTTTACATGAAACTCCACCAAGTTCTTAACATTATCTTTGGAATACAATGAATACATCCCTAATGAATACAACTTAGTAACTAACACTACAAAATAATGAACTTTATACAGTCGGTGCAGATCATATTGATGTTAATATATACGTACAAGTCGCTGGTTATAGCAGGAAGCTGGAGATCTTTTAATGTATTATTATAGCACAATCTTATTTTGCCTCCTGCAGTAAAGGAACATGACTAGTTAGCTAAGATGATGTAGCGGCAAGCAGTCTAGGAAGATGAGTTTATAAAGGACTGAGAAGTGCTTAGAGAGAATAAGACAAAATTAGAAGCGACAGTTATACTACCAGACGGACAGCAACGAGTTGGTTCATTGTGGCTGTTTACCTTTCTCATCATTTCATCAGCCAAAGTTGAATCCTCGCCTGACTTGCTTTCTTACAGCATGTTCTCAGATGTTGGTGAGGAGCTCCTGTCCCAAGGAACTGGATCAAACCTGATTCCCTCCCAGGCACTGTATGATCCACACACATTTAGCAGTTTCCCCATGAATATATTTGTAATAAGAACTACTACTCACAAATAGATTTTCGAGAAATCATACTCAAGGTACTAAGGAAACTCTCACACGGAACAAACTTCACCGTGTCTAGTATGAATGTCTCTTAATATTAATAAAGTATACGCATACATAATCTGTATTAATAGTGCACTTGGGACTGGCTTTGAAAAGAGCAAAGGAAAAATGAGAGTTCTTAGCTTTTAAAATGCCTGGCAGAAACTCACTTCTTTTATCTTGTAGAATTTCTTGAGAAAGAGAGTGTTATTCTATTCTAATAGTGTTGAACACACTATATTCCCCATGAGTGGCGCGTGTAAAGCAACAATCTCTCACTTAATTTAGCAATATACATGTTCTACTCTGTGAGGTTAGCAATATACATAGTAAGCAATGCGCGCGCACGCATGTGTGGGTGAGAGAGAGAGAATATGAGAATGTGTACCTAACATGAGAATGAACAAAAATACTGACCTTAGTAAATGCACAAACACTTTTTGATTACCGTGGTATGTGGCTATCTGGAACGCTACGTTAATATCCAACAAGGCACATATTTTCGTTTTTTTTTTTTGTATTTTGATCTAAATTACCACCGGAGTCTAAGGATTTTCTTTGCAGTCATATTCGTTGGCAAATGTGACATGTAGGTCATACCCTGTGGGTGTAGTCGCACATGACCTTATTGAATATTGTCACACATTACTTCTTAAGATGGAAAGACAAAATTTCCTGGTATAGTTGGACGTTATCTCGTGAACATGAAAGGATATATTTCTGGGCATGACTGGGCATTACCTGGTAGTCATGGTCGGACGTTACCTTAGTGGTATGGAAGGACATCTCTCATGGACATGGTGAGGCAATGCCTTATAGATATGGTGGTACAATATCTCTCAGGCATGGTAATTCAATGAGAATTTACAGCATATCAAAATTCCCTCGCTGAAAAAGTACGTCATTGCCTTGTATCCTCTTCGGTAACCTGTTTAATTCTGTGTCTGACAAAAGGAAAGAGGCCCTAGTCCACCGGGAGGCCTGGTCGTGGACCGGGCCGCAGGGACGTTGATCCCCGGAATAACCTCCAGGTAGACACGCTTAAAGTTGAAAGGCATTTGGTCCAGGAATAACACCAGTGTGTTGTACCGAAGCAGGTACTGATGGACGGTTGCTTCTCTCGTGTCACTAACACCTGGAGTACATGCCGACACACACACACAAAATAATTCAGAATTTCCACTACCTTTCGCAGTTACCATTTCATCATCGATATAAAGATCGATTCTTCCACTTACAAGAGTTCAGAAGAACTGAAATCAAAATTTTTTTACACCTTACATTACTCAACTTTCAGTTCCTCAGTAACTGTTCAACCCGACACATTCCCCAAGAATGTTCTTTAAACAATGCTGTTTTTTCCCTATGTTTAAAATACACAAAGTCACTTTCCAGAGATTTTCAGTAGAAAGCTTTTTAATAATTCCTGGATCACAGTCTCTCGAATTCCCACAAATTTTAAACCATTCTAATATAAACTTTCCCCCTTTTTTTTTGGGGGGGGGGGAAGGGGAAACTGGGAATATTATTTATATTTCAGTCACTGGTCGAGTAACGGTATTAGTAATTAGTAAAAGATGACTAGTATTGTAGTTAGAGTTTACTAGGATCCTATTTTTTCCACGACTGGTTAGATGTTAAAGTTTATGTAATTTTTCACTCTTCAGTAAATATATGGTAATTCTAAAATTAATCTCGTCTTTAACTCGTGAAGAACGTAAGTGACAACTTCAACTAAAAACAGTCATTATGGAACAATCTCTGTTGTTATTCTTTTAGCTAAGGCTGAAGAGTAATTTTTGTGCACCCGTTCCATTTATTTATCCTTTTGTGGAGATAACTGAACTTGTAGCTATCAGTTTTAAAAAAGTTCTTTATTTAAAGGACAGCAGCACATTCTAGTGTACAGTAAGTTGGTGAAGGGTGTTCAGTTCCTGAACCAAAAGGAGCCTCGAGTTCCTGAAGGGGTCTTGAGCACTAGAAAGGGCCTCAAGCTCCTGAAGGGTGTGGAGCTCCTGAATGGTTTCAAACTCGTGAATAGGTGTTGAAACCTGAAATAGCCTCCAACTCAGTGAAATGATACTGAGCTCCTGAAGTGTTATCGAACTTCTGAATAGGTATCGAGCTCCTAGAAGCTCTTAATGGTGAGTCGAGCATTTGAAGGAGTCTCCTCACTAACAGGCAAACTCCTCCTCTTCGTGGAGTCGAGGGCGCGCCTTATAGTGGCTGTAGTAATCTGGAGGAACGCCGTTGGGTCTCTTGGTGGGTTCTTGGTCGTCGCGATCATCCCCAGAACGACATCTGCGATACCAGATAAGAGCCACGAGAACCCCCAACAGCAGTGTTGCCGCCACTGTCGCACCCAAGATAAGACCGACCCTACCTCCCGAAGTTCCAGTGGCTGGGGAGGCAGGCAAGGGCAGGGTCTGGCTGCGGCTGCACCGAGCACCTTCCTCCTGGGGTGGTAAACAAGAGACTGGGTGTGAGGGGTGAACACTCGTATAAAAGTATTCAAAGATTTCTTAAACACAGAACCCAATAAGAAGAATGCCTTCATGTTGATGAAGAGCTGTTGATGCAAGGAACATGATAGTTCTCTTACTAAAGCGTAAGAGAACTCTCATGTTTGTGAAATGAAAATGCTCCAGCTAGGAAATTTAAGTTAGTATATCCAACCATAAAGTGCTTGGATATACGAACATAAACCCTGGTCAGTGGTACAAACATACTAACAGAGAAAAAAAATACATTAATGATGAGTATATAGATTATATATATATATATATATATATATATATATATATATATATATATATATATATATATATATATTAGTAAAATCTTAACCTGCTTGACTTTTTTTCCATGCAGGGTTGTTTGTGCTCTTGGCTAGTCTTTATTACATTCAGTTCAACATTATTCAGTGTGTGAGGCTGACAATCAAAGCCTGGGAAATATTGTTTCGGACAGAACATTCCGTAGTTCGAAAACCGCCTAGGAATCGATTAAGTTCAAACACAGAGGTTCTACTGCATTACTCTTTGAAAATATGAAAATATATAACATGACAGTAATATCTGTGATAAGTGAATCACTTAGGACAGAACACCTCACCTGTTCTCTATTGTAGTAGGCGTCAACGGTGTGCGCCCTGGCGGGTCCCAGCGACTTTGTGAGACCATGAACACACACTTGGTATTCAGTGCTGGGCTGCAGCTCCTGCAGGAGAAAGGTCCTGGAGGCCAGACCCAGTGTAGGAGAAGAAATTACGGGTCCTGTTGGTGTTCCTGTTTCTCCTGCTGCTGTTTCATCTCCCACGAGACCCCCTTCGCCTATATCAATAGCTTGGTAAGTCACCTGAACGATAAGGAGAAAGGAAAGGGGAATGAAAGGCTTAATTAGATTATCAAGTGTCAGTGGAGGTAATCTAATTACCCCTAATAACTAATTACATCGTCGTAATCTCTCTGATATTAATTACCTACTCACGTATAATATTACTGATGTACAGCACAGACAAATTGATGAATACGATACTCGTGCAAGACTTGTGTATCTTTATCGAAATGCTTCGGCTATAAAGATACCCAACTGTTGCACATATTTTATTCACCTACTCATCCATATGCATTTGATGGACCCTAAATCTAGTGACTCACTTTCATGTGACAGGTTTAAATCAAACACACACATTAAACTTCATTGTTTTTCTATTACTCTCTCATTACCCAGCACACTGTTACTCAAAAACTGATAGACAATTTTTTTCTTAATTTTTGTCTTCTGGAAACAGACATTCATAAATTGGTGTTTTATTAGTATATTCGCTAAAATACTCTGACTAAATATACTTTGAAGCTCCAGCATATTGATCCGAAAGCCTAAAATACTGGCCTACAAACTTTAACATTGCAACTGAAATGTCCAGCATAGGGTTCTGGAAGCTACGTCATGGTGGCCTTGAAGCCACAGTAACCGCAACTTCAAAATTCATTACCATGAATTTGAAACCCCCCATGGTAAATGACTTTCACGCTTGATATAATGGTTTTGAATTCTCAACATTCTGACCCTCAAACCCGAACACTAGGATCAGGGTGTCCTGACATAGTGAAGTTGAAGCCACAAGCTACTAACCTTGAAGCCATAGACGGAAGTGGTGTTGGAAGCTTGCCAAGACACCAACAGCGACTGACTCTGGATGTCCTGGATCGCCAAGCGAAGGATCACCGGCTGAGGGCAGAACGACGACGACAACATCAGTAGGAACGACTGACCTCGCAGCGTCTGGCGAAGAAAATTAACTCACACTGAAACCATGCTTTGGCAGGACGCTTGGAAGCCAATATATTTAGTGTGTCAGGTTAAGGTATGGCGATTATGCTTGTAATATGCGAGAGAGAGAGAGAGATTTATAAGAATTGTGTGAATTACATTAATATATATTGTTGTGCCGAAGAGGTAAAACTTGCGATTTTGGCTTAAACAGCAACGCTCTTCTTGCCGAATAAGGCAAGCGAAAATTTGGGTATGCAATAATTTAGCAAAAATCATTATGAACCTAACGAGAAATATATATTTTTCATTGTGTTTGATATTAAATTATTATAAACTTATCTAAAATATATTTAGTTGGATTAGGCTATATTAAATTGCGCTTGTTATAATAAAGTTAGGTAAGTTTTCTAAGGTTGTTCGGGTACAAAATTGTTAATTTCTACATTAACATAAATGAAAGAAATATATCTTTAAACGTTTAAGAGAAAATTTTAGAAAGGACCTAATTTTAAATGAATTCTTACTAATTGACCATTTTTACCTATTCGGCACGATACATACACACATAATTATATATATATATATATATATATATATATATATATATATATATATATATATATATATATATATATATATATATAATCAGTTTTAAGATCCCGAGACATTAAAAAAAAAATCACTGGCTGGTTCTAGGAGCACCAAGGCACCTGCTGCATGCATGATAAATCCTCTACCTAGTAATCTTTGCACTGGGGAAACAGGTCTTACCTCAGGCAGGTCGCAGGTGATGTCATGAGGATGATGAACCTGGCTCGGGTGGTTGAGAAGCCAGGTCCACATGTCCAGAGTCTCACATCCGCAGCTCACTGGGTTTCCTGAGAGATCGTCATGAATTATTTATAGAAAACATGAACATGGTGCAGAAGTCTTCAAGAGGAAATTGGACAAGAATCTTTGCCAGATCAGTCAGGCTATGATGGTCATGTGGGCCAGTGAACCGCCACCAGCAGCAGCCTAGTTGGTCAGGCAAGCACCAGACGAGCTTGGCCCATGTCTGGGCTCCAGGAGTAGAAAAGCCCTCGGAACTCATCAAAGGAATATCAAAGAAAGGATCAAATATAGCATAATAATTACATTAATAATGTAAGGAAGAGAACCAGGAAGATACTTAGATAAAATCAGTCGAAAATAATGGGAGCACTGAAGACACACTTTGAAAGAAAAGCTTAGAGATTCGAAGGATAAATTGCTCCAGCCCATTTAGTGTCTGGCTCGCGATCTGCACACGGAGGATAGAGCCTCCATTACTTCGCCTGTTGACTGCCCCACACGGATATGATACCTCACATAAAATATTAAGTATTCCAACTATAAAGAAAGTCACGAGTAAAATGAACACATAAAAGGCTTCAGCTAAAAGAAACACACCAATAAAAACATAAGAGCTACTCTCTCTGTGTACATATATTTTCAAGAATCTTTAACCCCAAAGAGCTACGAACATACATGCAGGCTTTTGATTTAAGGAACTGGAGCTACCCTCCCTTTGCTTACTTGGGCTCAAAGCCTATCGAGTACTCAAAGGGTCATTAATACTGCACCTCACATGTTCACCATCAATGTTACGTTAATCCCTTCAATAGGATTAAAGTAAACCCAAGTGTATATATACTGACAGACGAAAGTGTAATGAACACTTTTCATTGCTCAACATCTGCTGAAGAGGATCCCAGAAGGAGGTCGAAATATACAGATCAATCAACCTCCTCCCCTCAAGGAAGGTTCCTTGATGCTGGTGAGGGGCTCTTGATCTAGGGAACTGGATCTGTGCTCCAGTTCCCTGAGTTAAACCTG
Organism: Cherax quadricarinatus; assembly: GCF_038502225.1. Taxonomy (NCBI): domain Eukaryota; kingdom Metazoa; phylum Arthropoda; class Malacostraca; order Decapoda; family Parastacidae; genus Cherax; species Cherax quadricarinatus. Next base: position 22,679,166 of record NC_091336.1, on the reverse strand, counting down.
AATACCTTCCATCCCTCCCCCAAGCACTGTATAATCCTATGGGTTTAGTGCTTCCCCCTTGATTATAATAACAATAATAATCAACCTCCTGTGTTACTGTCTCCATGTGGGTTATTGAGCATACTGAGAAATTTATATCTAGATGTGTATATCCCTCTAGCCTTCCCTGGTATGCATGACCCAAGAGAATTTAGCGCCCCCCCCCTCCATGAATTAATATATACAAAAGCTGAACTTTGTCAAAGGTTCTCTCAAAAGATTCTGTACTTACCATTGAGGTAAAGTGCTCGCAGCGTCCTCTCCACAGGCTCCAGAACCACTGGCCGGAGGAGTTCCAGGTTGTTGTGGCTAAGATCGAGTAGGGAAAGTCGAGGAAGGTGAAGGAGTGCCCTAGGGTGAATCACCGTCACCCAGTTGTCTCTCAAGATCAGCTCTTCAAGACTCTCCGCGTGCCGCAGCGTCGACTCCTCCAGCTCCGTCAGCATGTTACCAGACACGTCAAACACCTGTAGTGGTAGACCATTAGTGGTGTGGCAGCGTAGTATCATAGTGGTATGACAGCAGAGGACCAGTAGTATCATAGTGGTATGACAGTAGAGGACCAGTAGTATCATAGTGGTATGACAGTAGAGGACCAGTAGTATAGTGGTATGACAGTAGTGGTCCAGTAGTATCATAGTGGTAAGACAGTAGAGGTCCAGTAGTAACATAGTGGTATGACAGTAGTGGTCCAGTAGTATCATAGTGGTATGACAGTAGTGGTCCAGTAGTATCATAGTGGTACTGCAGATGTGGTCCAGTAGTATCATAGTGGTATGACAGTAGTGGTCCAGTAGTATCATAGTGGTATGACAGCAGAGGTCCAGTAGTGCCATAGTGGTATGACAGTAGTGGTCCAGTAGTATCATAGTGGTATGACAGTAGTGGTCCAGTAGTATCATAGTGGTATGACAGTAGAGGTCCAGTAGTATCATAGTGGTATGAAGTAGAGGTTTAATATAACAGAAGTGGCACAGTAATATGAGTGGTGGTTCAGTGGGTTGACCGTGGATAGTAGTGCAATGGTATTATGAGAGTATCTTGTTAAGGATCTCTGAAAGGAAACTTTCATGTTTTGGCCGCATTTTTTCCTCTTCCAGTTTCTCGCTTCTACAGCGATCATAACACGAGAAAGCCTCATCCATCAGCTTCAAATTTCCAGTGCAGATATACGGTAACTAGGGGGAAAAAATCTCATGCAGCATTTGGTATATGTAGGTGACCTCTGTTGCTTGTTTTCAAACGTTCCAAAAAGAAAAAAAAAAGTGCCTCGAAGATGACAAAGTGAAATTGAGGGAGTGTGACTTTTTTCCTGTTAAATACATTAATAAATTTAAGTCTGCCTCTTCTGAACGGCTTCATAATTTAATGATAAATTAGACACCTGTGAAACACTTGGGTATCTTCATTCTGGAAACGTTTCGCAAACCAGTGGCTTTTTAAGCTCAATGTAGAGAAATGTTTCCAGAATAAAGATTTCCAAGTGTTGCACAAATGTCTAATTTATCATCTTGTCGGTTTTCTAAACAATTTATTCAAATTATTTAATGGTAAAGATTATGCTTAGTTTGTGTGTAGGCAAATTTTCGAATATACTGAATTAGCTTAAAGCCTTGGGTATTGTGGAAAATAATTTCCCAATATTATGCTGTGTAAATAAACTTGATTAAAATCGTATTTTTAAAAGAAGAGAATGGAGTCGACAGGGAGGCTCTGCGCATGCGCAGGAGACACTCGCCATCTTGGTTTTTGAATTGGTATTAGAAACGTTGGTGAATGGGAAGAATTTTTCGTGCTCTAGAGGTTAAAATTGTGCTGACACCTCTCAAATAGGAGGCGAAATTGGTGGATGTGCATTCCTGCATAACTTGAGATATCAGACGACTAGACAAGACAGCTCCAGGAACCTCAGATAAGCTCTCTAGATTTGTGTGTAATTCTGGCCAGCATTATTTTCATAGATTTAGTTAGAGTGAGGTTTTCTGAGTATGATACACATTAATCTCCAGTCAAATTGGTGAGTGATATTAAGATATATTTTCCTTCTGTTATGTAATTGTGTATATATATAACCATTTATTATTTTTAATATACAGTCCACAAATTTATATATTTACCAGTATTCCTGGTGTATATATATTTCACATAATTAATAGGTCCAGAGCAACTTGTGGATATGACAGTTGTAGGTATCGAAGGGGGACATTTTTGCGACCTAGGTGTCCCAAATTCCTACTTGTCTAACTGATAAATAATAATTATCTATGTTCATTTATTGTTAAGTACATAATTATACATACAGATAAATGTAATTTTCCACAGGTATGTTATATACCTAAATCTTAAATAAATCTCAATATTATTAATGCTAGTCAGAGAGAAAATTTTCCATGTATAATGTCCTATATATATTTCTGTTTGCCTAATTGTTATGGCAGAAATTGGGAAAATTTAAATAATGATTTTCACGATACAATTTCTGGGCAAGTTATTCGATTCGATCTCCGAGATAATTTGGGAAAGCCTCTTCAGTATCACTCCAACGCTCTTAGTTTATGGTTTGAATTAGTCTTGGCCTATGCAGGATCTAATTTGTCATTTTTTGGTGGAAAAAAAAAAAACTGGATAATATCCATGTGATAACTTATAAACATATCTTTTGAGACGCTTCAAATCTTCAGTTGCATTAAAACCTTATGCAAATCTCTGAACTATCCCGATCACGCGCATAAGGCATAGGGATTACCTGGAGGTTATTCCGGGGATCAACGCCCCCCGCGGCCCGGTCCATGACCAGGCCTCCCGGTGGATCAGGGCCTGATCAACCAGGTTGTTACTGCTGGCCGCACGCAGTCCAGCGTACAAGCCACAGCCCGGCTGATCCGGCACTGACTTTAGGTATCTGTCCAGCTCTCTCCTGAAGGCAGCCAGGGGTTTATTGGATGTGAGCACTTATGCAACACGGGGATGCCTCTCTTAGATCGCAGAGATCGAAAAAAAAATCTAATTTCTTATTACTTTTGGAGACTATTTTTCCCATTCCCAGGTTTCCTAGGTTTGAAAAGGAAAAAAATAATTGAAATGAGAACTTTCAAGAATTATACACAAAGTTAAGGTTAGTGTATACTTAATGTTAGTAGAAATCTGTACAGTTTACCTGTCGCCTTACATGTTCATGAGACAAAAGAAAAGCAGCAATTCCGGCAGACTATAAAGAAATTTAGCAGGTTTTAATTTCACACCAATTTGACAGGACAATAATATGTGATAGAGTTATGACAGTGGTTAGTTTCATGATAGTGGTGACTTGCCATATGACAGTAGTGGTAGTGTACACCTTGCACAGGATGCAGTCACTGAGGTAAAAGGACTCGTATGCAACTACTGCGATAGTTCATTAGGGCAACGATTCGTTCTCCAGGAACGTCATCAAATCGTTGCAAACAATATAGGAACAATATAGAATCACTACAGTAAGCTAACTGATCCATGCTGTTAGTTGTAGTGGTGGTGGTATTAGCATTAGTTGCATATATGTCCTTTTACCTAACATATTGTGGGAAATTCTACCATTATTACAATCACTGAGAGATTTCGATAACGTACCTTCAAATTCATGGAGTCTGAAGGCAGCTGGTCGAGCTTTTTCAGTCTGTTTCTGGTGAGGTTGAGGTGTGTAAGGGCAAGCATTCCCCTCAACCTCTCCCGAGCAAGAAACTCCATCATGTTGTAACCCAGGTTTAGTTTCGTCAGCTGGGAAAGTTTACTGAAGGCTCCTGGAGACACCTTGCTGATGGCACCATGCTGGAGGTTGAGAGACCTGAGTGCTGGCATGTGCAGGAGTTCCAGGCTTGTCAACACTGTGAGGTTGGTGTGGGTGGCTTCGAGTTGTTCCAGAGAGGGCAAGGTTACACCACTGGGTACAGAGGATCCCATCAGGCGTTGAAGAGGATTCCCAGAGACGTTGAGGCTCTTAAGGTGGATCATACCATCGAAAAATACCGATTCAGGTAGTTGCAGGAGGTGATTTTCAGCGAGGTTGAGGCGCTGGAGCTTCGAACTGACAAAACTACCGAGAGGGATTTCAACGATCATATTGTCAGACACGTCCAAGATTTCAAGGTGTTGCAGCTGTGCCATCGTTGAAGTCTGTACCTCACTCATCAAGATATTTGAAGCATAGAGTTCCCTTAGGTTCTTTAGCTGCTCTAGGTCAGGACAAAGTTCCCTCAAGGGGTTGCCACTTATATATAGCTCTTCCAGTTTTCCTGTAACCCATAGTGATCTACAGCTGTTCAGTCCTAAGCTGTTTCTACTTAAATCAAGCTTTGTGAGATCATTGAGACCCACGAAAGACGTAGGTTTGAGATATGTAAGTCGGTTTCTCCCGATGTTTAAGGACCTAAGTGACATACTGGAGTCAAAAAAATTCTCTGGAATACTTTCAATATCACAGCCACTCAGATCCAGTGTCTCGAGGTTCGGAAGTGCAGTAAGACTGTTGACATCCAGTATTTCAAAGCTGTTGTCACTCAGGTCTAAAGTTCTTAGTTGAGTAAGCTTGAGAAAACTTTCCTGAAGCTTATGCAGATTGTTATTCTTAAGACTTAAGGTATCTAGGTGCACAAGTGCCTCGAAAGACCCTTCCTCTATCTCACTGATTTGAGAGTTGTCAATACTAAGCTGCCTTATTGGCAACTCGCTTTCAAAATATTCCTTTTTGATTATAGATAATGCATTCCCTGATAAGTCAAGCGTATCCAAACTTGTTAAGTTTTGGAATGCATTTCTCATTACTGCTTTTATCTTGTTATTATCTAGATAGAGTTCACTTAACGATGTCAGGCCACTAAAAGTTCTCTCACTGACAGACTCCAAGAAGTTGTGCGAGAGAGCGAGTTTCCGCAGGTCTGACATGTTGATAAACACATTGTCTTCAATTATTGCTATCTGGTTTTGCTCTAAGTGCAGATTTCTGAGCAAAGTAAGGTCACTGAAAACTCCCTCTACTATTACGGTAATGTTATTACGATCCAGCCAGAGAAAATCAAGCTGCCTCTGGCCTCTGAGAGCCTGTTGGTGAAGACTGTTGAGGTTGTTGCCAGACACCCGCAAGTACCTGAGGGCGCTGACGTCGTGGCTGAAGATGTCAGGAAGGGCCAAGACCTCATTGTCCTGAAGACTTAAATGTTCCAGTTTCCGGAGGCTGGAAAATGCTCCTGTAGCCACTACTTCTATCTTGTTGTCGTGTAGGTGAAGCTCACGGAGTTCTGTCATGCGTGAAAACAGACCTCTTTTTATCATCGTTATTTTATTCTTTTGCAGGAAGAGTATTGTGAGCTGTGTCGTGTTTTTGAAGGTTATTTCACTCAGGTCATTTATCCTGTTATGATCGAGCTTTAACGTGCGAAGGTTAACATTAGCCACGAATAACCGTGGGTAAATTTCTTGGATGTTATTGTGGCTGAGAAGCAGAGTTTCCAAATGCGTCATATCCACAAAAGTTTCCAGCTCCACGAAGCGAATGGCATTGTGTTCCAAGTTGAGAATTCTAATATTAGATGAATTTTCGAACGTTTGTTGTGTTACCTCCCGTATGTTGTTTCTGGAGAGCACCAGTTCTTGGAGATTTGGAAGGTTGCAGAAGAGGCCACCATGGATGTTCTGAATGTTGTTACTCCCGAGGTCGATGATTCGTATCTTTGGGGTATATGTGAAAGTTTCTATGTCCAGCTCTCTGATGCTGTTATGGCCCAAAAACAGTGTCTCCAGAATAGAGTTTTCTTTAAAGGCATTCTTAGCTATGCTGGAAATGGAATTCATATATAAAGACAGTGAGATTACTCCAGGAACTCCAGCTAAGCTTTTACTCTTGATCTTACGAATTTCGTTACTGCTTAGATCAAGGTACTCAAGAGCTTGGAGGGGAAAGACTGAATCAGTAATGAGTTCGGATATGTGATTCCATGCGACCTCCAGTCTCTTAAGCTTCTTCATCTTCTGCAGTGAGTTTATGGGCAATTCTTTAAGATCATTGCTTATCAGATTGAGCTCTTGTAGTGATTCTTCCAAACCATCGAATGCTAATTCAGATATAAGGCTGATCATATTGCCCTTTAAGCTCAGTTTCTGAATATTTACTTTTGCAAATCCTGATTTTGGGATCTCTGTAATGTTATTGGAATCAAGGTTCAGCTCTTGAAGCCTGGAAAGTGTGTGGAGTGCCCACTGCGGAACCTCCGACAGCTTGCAGTGCTGGATCGTCAAGCTTTTCAATGACTCTTCAAGCCCTCTGAAGCTCTCATTGGCAACACTCTGAAGGCTCGAGTGAGAGATCTGCAGGTTGATCACTCCAGCACTCTTTCTGAAGATCCCTGGAGGTAGGGAGGTAACATTGATATCCAGGTCGTATATATTGAGGGACTTAACTGGCTGGTTGACCAGACCCAGAGCACTTGACAGAGTCTCCAGGGACACCATTGGACACTCCATGAAGATGCCATCATCGTTGTTATAACAAGGACACCAGGGATTGGCCTCCCAGCTAGGACAGGCTGATGACCCCGTGACCTCCTGCGTTAAGGTGAAGTGAGGCCACCACGCCCACGCCCACACCACTGCCCATGTAGCCAACATCTCTCTAGCTTCCATTAGCATTTCACTAACATTGCCTGGAAAACAAACATTCCACAGTGAGCCTTAAATGCATCTGTTTTACTGTGTAAGTGAAGGAATTTATACTAATCTTACCAGATCATGTTTTTGCTGATTTTTTCTTAGGAGTTTATATATCATTATGCTGCTTCTATATCTTAATGCTATTTTCGATATACAAATGTATTTATATAAAAGATTGGTGTTTGCATATTTTTTTAAATATCATATTTCTAAATCCTAGTAGTGGTTTGAGTATTCTAGTACTGATGTGCCTTCATCCTAGTACTGATGTTTCTGTATCCTAGTAGTGATGTTCTAGATTCTAGTAAAAAATTTCTGGATCCTAGTAATCATGTTTGTTGATCATAATACAGCCTCTCCTCACTTAGCAACGTACTCGTTTACCGACGCCTCGGACTTACGACGGGTTCTCTGACCAGTAATTATATCTAAATAATGTATATTAGAGCTGATTTCCTCTATTCTGTTTATTTGAATATACAGCACACTACTGTATAAACATTTAAAAATGTACCAATGGTGACAATAGAACAATATCAAAGATGAACATCAAAATGGTATACAATACCGACAGGTTGGTAGGTAAGACACATAGGCAACAGTTAGGCAACTTTATTCCGAAACGTTTCGCCTACACAGTAGGCTTCTTCAGTCGAATACAGAAAGTAGGCAGGAACAGTAGAGATGTGAAGACGAGGGACTGACAACCTCAAAATTCTACGACTTCACGGGTGATGGACTGATTACATCGTCTTCACATCTCTACTGTTCCTGCCTACTTTCTGTATTCGACTGAAGAAGCCTACTGTGTAGGCGAAATGTTTCGGAATAAAGTTGCCTATCATCTCATGAAATTCAGAGATGCCCAATTAGTGATCAAAGAAACTAATTTCCGCAGACGCAAGCGCCTCGAATCAGCACTGATCGCTGTTTCGAATACAATTAAACAAAACAACGGCAGTTTCACCATCTCCGAAGTCTTAGCAAGAATCCTCCTGAAAACAGTAAACCCTGCCATCACATAGTCTCTCCTGTTATACTACACAAAGCACATTACAGAGAGTGAACACTGAAACAAGCTGCCTCTTTCCAGTCTATATTTGTCCAACCTATTTTTGTTACCCAAGTAATAGCTTTTATATCCTTTTACTCATGTACGAATTAATTGCTCTACCATATTGTATTACTTTTGTCACTACTACTACTACTACTACCACTAGTGAACATCGAAATGGTACCTCACTAGTATTGCACCTCACTCTGAGCCTTTATATACCCTCTGTGTCCATGTATTGTTTGTAATGGCTTGATAAAGCTCCTGGAGAGCGAAACGTTGCCACAATAAAATGTCACATTAGTTGCACTTGTGTCCTTTTACTTTACACATTAGGGTTTCCAATAACTCTGCAATTTGGCCAAAAGCCAGAGGCATTGTTCCTTGCTCCTCTTACCTGCAGTCTACCTGGAGGGTATTCTGGGGATCAATGCCCCCCCCCCCCACAGTTTGGTCCACGACCAGGCCTCTCAGTGGATCAGGGTCTGATCAACCAGGCTGTTACTGTTGGACACACACATTCCAATGTATGAACCACAGCCCGGTTGATCCAGCACCAATTTTATCTGTCCAGTTCCCACTTGAAGGCAGCCAGAGGCTGCCTTCAAGTGGGAATGCTTGGAAACACTCGACTTGTACTCGCTGGAATGCAGGCGAGAGAGATGTATCATAATCTACACTTGGAAAATCCTATAAGGAATGGTCCTGAATCTGCACACAGAAATCACTCCTTACGAAAGTAAAAGACTGGGCAGGTGGTGCAAAATACCCCCAATGAAAAGTAGGGGTGCCATTGGTACACACCATAAGCGTCTGGGGCCCAAGAATGTTCAAAAGCCTCCCACCAAGTGTAGATTATGTTATATCTCTCTCGCCTGCATTCCAGCGAGTACAAGTCGAGTGTTTCCAAGCATTCCCAATAGTTGAGGTGTTTGATAGAAATTATATGTGCAGTAAAGGTTCTCTGTACACTCCCTAGATCTGCAATTTCACCTGCTTTGAACAGAGATGTTAATGTACAGCAATATTCCAGCCTAGAGAGAACAAATGATACGAGAAAGGATCATTGGCTTGGCATCACTTGTTTCGAAAGTTCTCATTATCCATCTTATCATTTTCTTTGCAGTTGTGATCGTGGCACTGTTGTGATTCTTGAAAGTGAGATCCTCAGACATTACCACTCCTAGGTTCCTCACATTATTTTTCTACTCTTGTATGATCCGAGTTTGTAGTATACTTAGTTCTAGTTATTATCTTCCCCAGTTTTCCATAATGGATTAGTTGGAATTTGTCTTCATTGAACATCATATTGTTTTCCGTTGCCCATTGGAAACTTGGTTTATATCTTCTTGTAGATTAACCGTGCCCTCAACAGATAACATCATGCAGATCCTAGTATCGTCTGCAAAGGATGACATGGTGCTGTGGATTACATCTCTATGTCTGATATGAAGATGAGGAACAGGATGGGGGCGAGTACTGTGCCTTGTGGAACAGAGCTTTTCAGTATGGCAGCTTCCGATTTAACTCTGTTGACCACTACTCTGTGTTCGATTGGTTAGAAAGTTGAAGATTCATCTCCCCACTTAACCAGTTATTCCTTTAGCACGTATTTTGTGTACTATTATGCCATGATCGCACCTGTCAAAGGTTTTTGCAAAGGCTGTGTATGTTACATCTGCATTCTGTTTTTCTTCCACTGCAAGACCATATAGTAATCCAGTAGTTGTGAGAGGCAGGAGCAACCTACTCTGAACCCATGTTGCCCTAGATTGTGCAGTTTTTTTTAAATGTAAGTGGTTTGCAATCGTGCTTCTTAGCTCCCTTTCAAAGATTTTTATGATGTTGGACGTTAGAGCTGTTGGTCTATAGTTCATAGCTAATGCTTTGCTGCCACCTTTATGGAGTGGGGCTATATCCATTGTTTTTAGTAACTGTGGAATTTCACCCATTTCTAAGCTCCTTCTCCATAGTATACTAAGGGCACACGAAATGGGTTTCTTGCAATTCTTAATGAACACAGAGTTCCACGAGTCTGGGCCTGGGGCTGAGTTCATGGGCGTGTTGTCAATGGCTTTCTCAAAGTATGTCGAAGTTAGGGAAATGTCAGAAATCTGGCATGCATTGATGAAGTTTTGAGGCTCATTCATGAAAAACTCATTTGGATTGTCGATCTTTAGACTGATTAGTGGCTAACTGAACACAGTCATATTGGGATTTCAGTATCTCACATATTCCTTTGTTGTCATCTGTGTAAGTCCCATCTTGTCTGAGCAAGGGCCCAATACTAGATGTGGTATTTGCCTTGTTTTTGGCATATGAAAAGAAATATTTCGAATTTTATTCAATTTCACTAATCGCTTTTAACTCCCGTCTCTCTTGGGTTCTGTATGAGTCCTTTAACTTAAGTTTCCCTCCCCTGGTCAGCACTTCCTTCTGTGTATCAGATAAACTAGCGTTCTTGAAGAACTCAGTGATTCTTCGTAGTAGAGGGAGCGGAGCGTCTTGGCTTGAACAAAATATTGTAGAATTGGCAAGTATAAAACATGATAAACGTTCATTATATAATAATAGTGGGGTTTATACAAATTAGATAACTTTATAATTGAAGGAATTGTTCACAATCTGAAGCCTAATTCCTACCTGAACTGAGTAAGATTGCCATAATTGCATCTCTACACTGAAAAATTGAGCATCTTTTGCTGCTCCAAGTCAACCACCACCTCAACTACTGCCCAACCACATTTAACCTCCTCCTTCCACAACCGTCTAACAAAACTTGCCTCACCCAGCCACAATCCTTACCACCACCACCACTAACATCACTCCTACTAACATCACTACCCCCACTACCACCATCACAACCCCCATACCCCGGACCACCACCACTACTACCAATGCCACCCCAACCACCACCACTACCAACGCCGCCCCAACCACCACCACTACCAACGCCGCCCCAACCACCACCACTACCAACGCCGCCCCAACCACCACCACTACCAACGCCGCCCCAACCACCACCACTACCAACGTCCCCAACCACCACCACCACCACTACCAACGCCACCATCACCACGTGATACATGTGTATAGCCAGAACGAGCATCAGTAAACCAGTTTTTTCACCGGAACCTCTCCGCCCGTCAGCTGGTGCTGTTGATCCATGTGGGGAGAAACCAGCTGGTGGCCAAGTAGCTTACGTGGGCGAGGAAGCTGGGAGTGACGGAGTCGAAGCTACTAGGAGTGAGGGAGTCGCAGATAGGAGTGAGGGAATCGCAGCTGAGAGTCTAGGATTCAGGCCAAGGAGAAGGCAGTTCTGGGCAAGGGGCGAGGGATTCTGGTCAAGAATGGTGCTGGCCATGAAGTGGGGGATTTAGAACAAAGAAGTGAGGATTCGCGCCAAGGAGTGAGGGATTCAGAACAAAACAATAGATTCAAGCAAAATAATAAAGGATTCAATATCTCTCTCTCTCAAACCCGGCTCTCTCAATTTCAATTTCTTCCTCTTCCAGTTTCTTTCCTTTTCCTTCTAACCTGGAGGTTATTCCGGGGATCAACGCCCCCGCGGCCCGGTCCATGACCAGGCCTCCCGATGGATCAGGGCCTGATCAACTAGGCTGTTACTGCTGGCCGCACGCAGTCCAACGTACGAGCCACAGCCCGGCTGATCCGGCACTGACTTAAGGTATCTATCCAGCTCTATCTTGAAGGCAGCTAGGGGCTTATTGGCAATTCCCCTAATGTTTGATGGGAGGCTGTTGAACAGTTTTGGGCCCCGGACACTTATGGTGTTTTCCCTTAGTGTACCAATGGCGCCCCTACTTTTTATTGGGGGCATTTTGCATCGCCTGCCCAGTCTTTTACTTTCGTAGGGAGTGATTTCTGTGTGCAGATTTGGGACCATTCCTTCCAAGATTTTCCAAGTGTAGATTATGATATATCTCTCCCTCCTGCGTTCCAACGAGTACAAGTCAAGTGCTTCCAAGCGTTCCCAGTAGTTAAGGTGCTTGACAGAACTTACACGTGCAGTAAAGGATCTCTGTACACTCTCTAGATCTACGATTTCACCTGCTTTGAATGGAGATGTTAATGTACAACAGTATTCCAGCCTAGAGAAAACAAATTTTATTTCTCCTGCTTCCTAATATTTATTTTTATCTTATTCTCAGATCACTTTCTCTAATTCTCTGATACTCATTTTTTTGTAGGAGTAGGATTGAAAGGTGGGAAAGGAGAAGGGAAACAATGGAGGAGAGGACAGGAAGATTGGAAATAAGGGGGAAAAATCAACTGTGGAAGGATAAAGAGGGCGAAGGGTAGAGGAGTGGGTAGGGTATAAAGGGTTGAGAAGAAAAGCAAGGTGAAAGAGAGAGAGAGAGAGAGAGAGAGAGAGAGAGAGAGAGAGAGGTAGTGTAGTCCGCGTGGTGTGATGTATTTTGGTCCACTGCCCTCTCCTCCTCCTATCCCCTTCACAATTACCACCATCCCTACGACTATCACCACCACAATCATTCCAACGACCATCTCCATTCCTACAACAGTCATTCCGACCACAAAACCTACTACTCACCGTGCTATAATAAACTGTTGGACTCTTTTAATGATACTGTAGAAGTTCAGCGAAATAAAATGGAGAAAAGAAGCCTGATAATGACATTATTCTTACCTGGAGGTTATTCCGGGGATCAACGCCCCCGCGGCCCGGTCCATGACCAGGCCTCCCGATGGATCAGGGCCTGATCAACTAGGCTGTTACTGCTGGTCGCACGCAGTCCAACGTACGAGCCACAGCCCGGCTGATCCGGCACTGACTTAAGGTATCTGTCCAGCTCTCTCTTGAAGGCAGCCAGGGGTTTATTGGCAATTCCCCTAATGCTTGACGGGAGGCTGTTGAACAGTTTTGGGCCCCGGATACTTATTTTTTTTTTACCTTAGTGTACCAATGGCGCCCCTACTTTTTAGTGGGGGCATTTTGCATCGCCTGCCCAGTCTTTTACTTCCGTAGGGAGTGATTTCTGTGTGCAGATTTGGGACCATTCCTTCCAAGATTTTCCAAGTGTAGATTATGATATATCTCTCCCTCCTGCGTTCCAACGAGTACAAGTCAAGTGCTTCCAAGCGTTCCCAGTAGTTAAGGTGCTTGACAGAACTTATACGTGCAGTAAAGGATCTCTGTACACTCTCTAGATCTGCGATTTCACCTGCTTTGAATGGAGATGTTAATGTACAGCAGTATTCCAGCCTAGAGAGAACAAGTGATTTGAAAAGGATCATCATGGGCTTGGCATCTCTCGTTTTGAAAGTTCTCATTATGTGTATAAACTTCTTACCAATTTGAGGGCCTAGTCATAAATCTGCCCACTGCCCAAATAAATGAATGAAAAATATGGGAGAAAATGTGCAATAAACCCAGGGAAAAGCAGGGGCCCCGTTGGTACAATAAGAGATCATTATATCAACATTCATGGTCCTAGACTATTCAGGACACTGCCAGGACAGGTGAAGTCATCAAGATGACAGTGGAAAAGTACCTCCACCAAGTGCCAGATCAAATAGGCTGTGATGAATGTGGGCGAACGGGCCGCCAGCCACTGCAGGTTGGCCTAAGGGAGCAGGAACACTCTTGAAACTCAAGATTCATCTACACGTGTATTATTTGTAGTGCTAGACTAAATCGTGAAATGACAGGTATAAGGAACGGTACCGGCTGGTTTCGGCCATTTTTACGGTATCTCTATCAGTGAAAAAACGCCCGATACTTTCAATTAACACTACCTCACGACTGTGTTCAGGTCAAGGCTAGACCAGTCTCCTCGCATCGTGCTCTTGTTGTCCAGAGGCATGAGATAGGATGAGTAAGCTTATTCAGGTACAGATACACACAAAATACAGTTACATAAATTGTCATACAAAGAAGCATATGTGTAGATTACTAAGGATAACCCAATGAAAAGTCAGAAAGTGACTTATTTCCACTGGGGTCTTTGAATGTAGACCTGATGAAGAGAATCTACCCACCTGGAGTCTACCTGCAGGGTATTCCGGGGATTAACGCCCTCGCGGTCCGGTCCACGACCAGTCCTCCCGGTGGACCAGGGCTTGATCATCCAGGTTGTTACTGCTTGCCGCACGTAGTCCAACGTACGAACCACAGCACGGCTGATCCGGCACCGACTTAAGTATGTATCCAGCTCCCTCTTGAAGGCAGCCAGGGGCCTATTGGTAATTCCCCTTATGTTTGATGGGAGGCTGTTGAACAGTCTTTGGGCCCCGGACACTTATGGTGTTTTCCCAACAGGTACTTCGTATCTTGCTACTCGTATCTTACAAACTGTTTATTCTTGCTCCTTCCGTGCACCTTCCCAGTTATTCCCTTTTCATGCATTTAGTGTACAATTATCCCGTGGTCGCACTTGTCAATGACTTTTGCAAAGTCAGCTTTGTTCGCAAGATTCATCATTACAGTGCTATCGTTATATGGAATTTTGGAATGATTGGAGCCTGGGGTGGTAAGAGATAGGGGGATTTTCTCTCTCTCTCTCTCTCTCTCTCTCTCTCTCTCTCTCTCTCTCTCTCTCTCTCTCTCTCTCTCTCTCTCTCCTGTTTTACTCCCTGCCTCTAACTGCAATGACACTTATCAGCGATGATTCTGCAAAGAGGTCGTTTAAATTCTGTTGCGGGATTTTAGAAATAGTTTTAAAAGCTATTCGGGCAGAGAGGAGAAGGTAGGGAGAGGAGAAAGAGAGAAGAGCTAAGAAGGAAGGAAAGACAGTTGTGGAAAGAATTAGAGGAAAATGAGAGAGATTTAGAGCCAATCGAACCAATCGAACACAAAGTAGTGGTCAACAGATTTAAATCGGAAGCTGTCATAGTGATGAGCTCTGTTCCACAAGGCACAGCACTCGTCCCCATCCTGTTCCTCATCCTCCTATCAGACATAGACGGAGATGTAATCCACAACACCGTGTCATCCTTTGCAGGAGATACTAGGATTTGCACGAGACTCATCTATTGAGGACACGGTTAACCTTCAAGAAGATATAAATCAAATTTCCAATGGGCAACGAAAAAAATATGATGTTCAATGAAGACAAATTCCATCTACTCTGTTATGGAAAACTAGAGGAGATAATAACTAAAACTCTGATCATACAATAGAGTGGAAAAATAATGTGAGGGACCTAGGAGTGGTAATGTCTGAGGATCTCTCTTTCAAAGATCACAAAAGT
The DNA here is from genome assembly GCF_038502225.1 of Cherax quadricarinatus. Taxonomy (NCBI): domain Eukaryota; kingdom Metazoa; phylum Arthropoda; class Malacostraca; order Decapoda; family Parastacidae; genus Cherax; species Cherax quadricarinatus. The sequence goes on along the minus strand of NC_091336.1, from coordinate 22,664,163 downwards.
GCCACGATCACAACTGCAAAGAAAATGATAGGATGGATAATGAGAACTTTCAAAACGAGAGATGCCAAGCCAATGATGATCCTTTTCAAATCGCTTGTTCTCTCTAGGCTGGAATACTGCTGTACATTAACATCTCCATTCAAAGCAGGTGAAATTGCAGATCTAGAGAGTGTACAGAGAACCTTTACTGCACGTATAAGTTCTATCAAACACCTCAACTACTGGGAACGCTTGGAAGCACTTGACTTGTATTCGTTGGAACGCAGACAAGAGATATATATCATAATCTACACTAGGAAAATCCTAGAAGGAATGGTTCCGAATCTGCACACACAAATCACTCCCTATGAAAATAAAAGACAGGCGGGCTGTGCTTCGTACGTTGGATTACATGCGCCCAGCAGTAACAGCCTGGTTGATCAGGCCCTGAACTACCGGGAGGCCTGGCGCGGACCGGGCAGTGGGGGCGCTGTTCCCCGGAATACCCTCCAGGTAGACAATGGAGGACAGGAGAGATAGGGGGAATATGATAACGACATATAAAATTTTGAGAGGAATCGACAAGGGACACAGATGGGACACATCAACAAGGGATCACAATTTGAAGTTAAAGATTCAGGCGAGTCACAGGGATGTTAATAAGTACTTCTTCAGTCATAGAGTTGTCAAGAAGTGGAATAGTCTGGAAAGTGAAGTAGTGGAGACAGGAACCATATTTAGCTTTAAGAAGAGGTATGATAAAACTCATGGAGCAGAGAGAGTGACCTAGTAGCTACCAGTGAAGAGGCGGGGCCAGGAGCTATGAATCAACCCCTGCAGCCACAATTAGGTGAGTATTTGTTGGCAGGGTTCGTGGAGATGTGATGGTTGGAGTTAAACACACTTGTTGGATGGTAACACTTATATTAGCAGAGTGTGAGAGGGGAGCCCAGACTGCCTGTGTTGCCTGTTCGTAGACCTAAGCGCGGAGTGAGGACAAGGCCGGGAGCGCAGTGCTCACATGCGGCATCATGTGACGTCACACAAGCTAGTCACTGAGCCTAGCAAGGGGTCAACTATGTAAAACATATGGATTGTACTATGATAGATTACATATACAGGGGATCAGCAACTATGCTCACACACACACACACACACACACACACACACACACACACACACACACACACACACACACACACACACACACACAGGGACAATTTAGACAAGCCAGTTAACTTAATGTGAACATCTCTGGGATGTGGGAGGAAACTGGAGTGCCTGGAGAAACCCACGCAGACATGGAGAACCTGCAAACTCTACACTGACAGTGGCCCCCATCCCGGAATCGATTTTTTTTCTCATAAACGTTATAGCGAAACGACTTTGACCGAAACGACGTTAAGTGAGGACTTACTGTATACAGGTGGGAATATAACCTGAGTAGAGATTGAAATTAGGCTAAATTGGGAGCATAATGCTAATGACCTTTATGGATCAGTATTAAACCTCTTTAGGAAGGAATGGTCCCAAATCTGCACACAGAAATCACTCCCTACGAAAGTAAAAGACTGGGCAGGCGATGCAAAATGCCCCCAATAAAAAGTAGGGGCGCCATTGGTACACTAAGGGAAAACACCATAAGTGTCCGAGGCCCAAGACTGTTCAACAGCCTCCCATCAAGCATTAGGGGAATTGCCAATAAATCCCTGGCTGCCTTCAAGAGAGAGCTGGACAGATACCTAAAGTCAGTGCCGGATGTGGCTCGTACGTTGGACTGCGTGAGGCCAGCAGTAACAGCCTAGTTGATCAGGCCCTGATCCATCGGGAGGCCTGGTCATGGACCGGGCCGCGGGGGCGTTGATCCCAGGAATAACCTCCAGGTAACCTCCAGGTCACATAGCGCATCTTGGAGAATGGGAGATAGATTTTATTCGAGGAAAAGGAGGAGAGTTCCAATTCCTTGACTCAGGAGCCTTTCATCAGCATCAATCAATCCTCCCCTGAAGGGGATTGGAGTAGATATTGATGCCCAGATGAATGGAGGCTTGTGAAATGGTAAGTGGTGGTGGAAGGAGGTGGTGGGAAGAGAGGGAGAGGGAGGTAGTAGAGGTGGGAGAGCGGGGAGGAGAGGGAAATGGTGGCGGTGGGGAGAGAGGGAAGGAAAGGGAGGTGGTAGAGTCGGAGAGGTAAGTATTGGCACTGGTCACTGGGCAAGTCTCTCCTGGTGAACCAAAGCCTGACAAAAGACTGTTAGTGTTTGCTGTTAGTTGTTGCTCTCATTCTCTCGCACGTCCAAACAATCACGTCTATACCTCGCCAGATCGCTTGCCAGGCCTTCCAAACACGTGTTTTTTGTATGCCCTAGCCTTGGCGTGGTACAGGGTATTAAGAGTCCGGATAAATATCTGGTGTCTGTGAGAGAATAACAGTCCGAGTGGCTCGACTCGGCAGATAACCCACCAGGAAACAACACCCTTACTGATATGCGGAACCAAGGGACGTAAATCTTTGTATCATTGCTTTTTTCACTATTTGCGAGGTATTCACGGGATGGATAACCAACTAATGTAGTACAGAATAATCCACCGCTATATCTAATTCTATTGACAAAAATTTTGTGTACTATCACAATGTTTTCAACCAGGAAAACTGTGGTTAGTATACCACAATGACTCCTCGGACACTGCCCCTCAGGGGAGGTTCCTTGACTATGGTGAGGGGCTCTTGATCTAGCGAATTGAATCTGTGCTCCAGTTCCCTGAACTAAACCTGAATACCTTCCTTCCCCCCACCCCACCCCACAGGCGCTGTATAATCCTACGAGTTTAGCGCTTCCCCCATGATTATAAAAATAATCCTCTGACACTTCAACCTTACGTCTTAGGGTTCGTACCTTCACCTTTGGTATACCCTTGATGAGTTTCGAGTTTTTTTCACGTCCGTGAGGCCGTTGGTTCAGTCCGCGAAAGAACCATCGAGTCTCCACGTTTCGCACAATTACATCTTTCTTTAAGTGCTGCTTCGAAAATGGTTTCGTTTCTCAGATAAAATATGAACATTTTATACGTTGTGATGAATGGTTTGAAAAACCGACAAGTTGAAGATTGAGACACTTATGCAGCATATGGGAATCTTTATTCAGGAAACGTTTCGCCACACAGTGGCTTCATCAGTCCAATACAAAGAGGAAGTGAGACATATGCAACAGTTAGGTATCTTTATTTCGAAACGTTTCGCCTACACAGTAGGCTTCTTCAGTCGAGTACAGAAAAGTTGATAGAAGCAGAAGATACTTGAAGACGATGTAATCAGTCCATCACCCTTAAAGTTTTGAGGTGGTCAGTCCCTCAGTCTGGAGAAGAGCATTGTTCCGTTGTCTGAAAATATTGTTTCAGACAACGGAACAATGCTCTTCTCCACAATCTGTCGGTATTTTATACCATTTTAATGTTCACAAAGAGGAAGGCGTAAGGAGAGGAGGAGTATGAGGTAATCAGTCCCTCAGCCTGGAGTCGATGTGTTCAGTCCATCAATCTTGTAGAATGTCTCAATCTTCATTTTATACGTTGTCGAGTGTTATATCAGTAGCGACTTGTCACTTTTTACATTGGTTTGGTTTTCATTGATTTGACTGTCACCTCGTGTCCTTGAGCTTGTAGAAATCAATGTCTGAAATTTCGACAGTCAGTGTTCTTAAAATTAACTGTTAAATGCAGTATATTGTTTCGTACCATAATGAGACAGCGGCACCTTAATGAGTTGCATTGATAATCAAGTTCAACTCACTGTCAAATAGTACTGGATGACAAGTTGCATTAATTTTCAGTTGCATTAATTTTCAACTCGTTAGCTAATGTTACTGTGTGACAAATGACAAACCTTCCCTCACTTTCTATGAATCTTAATGTCATGTTTCAAGCAGCCAAGACCTGTTCTTTACACGTCAGTTAACAGTATAGGACTAACTATAGAAAATAAGAAAATAAGATCTTGCCTGCTAGCAAAGATGGTGGTGATGATGGTACTGTATGATCAGCGGAAAGGTTGAACCAGAAATGCTCAAATGGTTGACAACCACTTTCCGATTTCTGAAGAGAGTTTTGATACACAACACTTGTGAATTCCGAGTATGTGCATGGGCGCGCACGCACGCACACACAACAGTGAAGAGGCAGGGCCAGGAGCTGAGTATCGACCCCTGCAACCACAATTAGGTGAGTAAACACATCCACACACAACATGAAGCACCAAATCTGTACGAATCATTTAACTCAGAGCAGTGGGAGAGGCTTGATTATCATAGATCGGGTTTCAAGAGAACTTTCAAGAGAACATGCAGATCTGAACGTTTCCTGGGACTACACAAGCACTGTTGCTCATTCGTAGACAGATATAAGTATTTAAAGAGGAATTGGACAAACACCTAAAGTCAGTGCACGACCAGCCGGGTTGTGGTTTATACGTTGGATTACGTGCAGCCAGTGGTAACAGCCTGGTTGATTAGGCCTGGATCCACCGGAAGGCCTGGTCGAATATTAGGCCGTGGGGGCGTTGACCCCCAGGAAAACCTCCAGGTAGCCTAGCTTGATATAAATAAAGCAGTATTTGTAAGGTCACCGAGTAAAAATAAAATGACGTTAGCAATCATGTTAGAAAATTAAAACAAATGAAGTTAGGTTAAGCGCAGATAAACAAGCGAACGTCAAGAAGCATTTCTTCACCAGGTGAACAAGTGGAGTGACGGCACAAGCTGTCTCGCTGCAGTGGACACAACTAATTCACGCCTGTCTCTCAAATGTTAAGTGGAGGCATCAAGCACCATAGCTAACAGCATGCAGACTTAAATAGTCACTCTCAAACACACACACACACACACACACACACACACACACACACACACACACACACACACGAGCTGAGACTAGACCACGGAACATGTTGGTGAGTACATATATGAGAGTACACACGCACACTTCGACTTTCCGCCAACATTCCACACAATGCAACATTATAGAATAGACAGACAGACACGCACACAGACACACACACACACCACATTCGTGTTTCTGTGATTGTTTTATAATTATCGCCAATCAACAGTGTAACTGGGTTATTATTACCACAGATGCACTAACTTGTTATCAAATATTTATCTGTCTGTGTTTGTTTCTGTCTTCTTCTTGTCTTTGTTTTTGTTTTTGCTTTTCCAGCCTAGTTGATCAGGCCCTGATCCATCGGGAGGCCTGGTCATGGACCGGGCCGCGGGGGCGTTGATCCCCGGAATAACCTCCAGGTAACCTCCTATTTGTTTTATTGTGTGCATATCTGTCCGTATCTATTTAAAAATCTACCGATGTTTTATTGTCACTCTCTCAAGAGCGATTAAAATGCTTGTCATACCTATCATATGTAACTCAATTGCAGCTCACACACTGAGGTCCGTGGTTCGATCCCCGGTACGACTAGAAACATTAGGACGTGTTTCCTTAAGACACCTGCTGTCCCTGTTCATCTGTCAGTAAAGTAGGTACCTGAGTGTTAATCGACTGGTGCGAGTCGCATCCTGAGGACAAAATTAACCCAATTTACCCAAAATGCTCTGAATGACAAGGTTTTTGATGTCAGCTATTCTTGTGCACAGTGTAATATGTACTTGTATAAATGAAGATTATTATTAATTATTATTATTATTATTATTATTATTACGTGTAGAGTATTCCAATGGCGAACGCCCCTGCGGACCAGTCCATGACCAGGCCTCCTGGTGGATAGGTCTGATCAGCAAGGTTATTGCTGCTGACCGCACGCAGTTCAACGAACAATAGTCCGGTCATTTTGATATTCTAGATAAACGAAAGTCATAGTAACGTGGCTGAAACATTTCGTAGCCCACAAACTGAAGACAAATCTAACATTTCGGTCCTTTCTAACCCATTATCAAATCTCGACTTGATAATAGTCCAAGACAGGCCGAAACATCGTCTAACTTTACCTCGGATTTGTGGGTTAGTTGTGCGGTTTTTTCTTGTTCTTGATTGAGGTCAAGTTCGCCTTAATGTGGAGAGTTGAAGGTCAACTGCATCATGGGACGGAGAATTACCCGACACGAAAAAACTATGTAATCACGACTTTCCGGCCAACCCACATTCGTGCACGAATCAGGGCATTAGAGTCCCGGTATCAGCTTGGTATGTACTCTCTGATATGAAGGAAGAATAAGATGACATAAGAAGAGAAACAAGAAAAAGATGAGGAAAGAAGTTGAAGATAGGAGTAACAGTAGAAACAGAAGAAAAAGAAAATGATAATCAAACAAGAAGATAAAGTGAAAACAGAAAGAAAACCATGAAGAAAGGAATAAGAATAAACAAAGATGGGATAGAGAGAGAGAGAGAGAGAGAGAGAGAGATGCGTATCTCGCATCTGCTTGACAGTAGGGGTTGCAAGATCCTGTACGAGGCACAAGTACGCTCACACCTTGGAGTATGCTCCACTTTCTTGGTTTGCCTGCCCCCTCCCCCTCATCTGCGACTGCTTGACAGAGTAGAGAACAGAGCAAGACGTCTCATCTCTCGCCTTGACTCATCCTGGATAGATCTGTCATTTCAGCAGAACCTTCAACATAGGAGGGATGTGGGTGGCCTTACTGTTATGTACAAGGCCAATATTGTCAGAGTACCACACTTGGATCCACTTCGAGGACAGCGTGAAACAAGCTTTTATGCCACAAGACGGGCAGAAAGCAGCAACTTCACTCTGGCTGTACCCTTCTCCAGAACATCACTTCATCTGAGATCATTTATCCCCAGGATCACTCGAGTATGGAACACATTCGTACAGCATTATGATGTCAACGAGATAACGTCAGTTGATCGGATGAAAATGCTGACCCACAGATGGCTCCAACTTCATCCTGTTCCCTGCTTGTATGTCTCATAACAATAAAAATGCTTTGAAATGAGCTGATGTAGATAACAGCTCTTAGCTTGTCAATAAAGTTAGGAATCCTTAACCTGTAAATAGCTTGTCAATAAAGCTAGGGATCCTTAACCTAACTTTGTCAAACCGTGTAAAAGAGAGAGAGAGAGAGAGAGAGAGAGAGAGAGAGAGAGAGAGAGAGAGAGAGAGAGAGAAGGCAACAAAGGCAAGGGATGAAAGGTCAACGATCCTCTCATAGATCTGTTTCGCTTCCGGTAACTCTTCACGCTCAGGCAGTGTAAAGGTCGCAGTACGACCAAGGGCATCACCCACCTACATGTTGATGTTACCCGGGGATCATCCTTCATTAAAATATCTTGTGGCACTGAATGCTTCACTGAGTGGGCCGGTAGTTGTGACGTCTGGGCACTTCTGGTAATATCATTCAGTAATGAATGACAGTCATTGTTTCCCATTTGGGTAACCCTACCTTAGTAGAAGTCCTGTGTGGTAATACACACACACACACACACACACACACATACACACATACACACACACACACACACACACACACTTTACCTTTGATATACCTTTGAAGAATTTCGAGAGTATATCTACTCTCTGAGCCCGGCCATGGGCCAGGCTCGTCTGGTGCTCGCCTGGTCAACCAGGCCGTTGCTGCTGGAGGCCCGCTGCCCCACATAAGAACACTTCCTCCCATATCTCTCACTCCAGTATGTTATGGCAGTATACAGATTTGGGACCAAGCCACACACAAGCTTTTGCCTAGCAAGTGAGGTAGTGGAGGCAGGAACCATACATAGCTTTAAGATGAGGTATGATAAAGCTCATGGAGCAGGGGGAGAGAGGACCTAGTAGCACTTAGTGAAGAGGCAGGGCCAGGAGCCGAGTCTCGACGCCTGCAAACACAATTAGGCGAGTACATATATATATATATATATATATATATATATATATATATATATATATATATATATATATATATATATATATATATATATATATTTGTGCCGAATAGGTAAAACTTGTTATTTAGCAAGAACTCAATTAAAATTAAGTCCTTTCTAAAATTTTCTCTTATACGTTTAAAGACTTTTTTTCATTTATATTAATGTAAAAATTAGTAATTTTGAACCAAAAGAACCTTAGAAAAGTTACCAAACCTTATATTATTATTATTATTATTATAATCAAAAAGAAGCGCTAACCAAACCTTATAACAAGCTCAGTTTAATTTAGCCTAATCCAACTAAATATATTTTAGATTAGTTTACAATAATTTAATAAAAAACAAAGACAATGAAATATTTTTTTCATTAGGTTCAGAATGATTTTTTTGCGAAAATACTGTATACACAAATTTTTGCTTGCCTTATTCGGCAAAATGAACATTGCTATTTAAGCCAAAGTGAGTGTACAATGAGTACACTGAGAAAACTCAGCAAGCTTTAGGGGACCACGACTCTTCAGTACCCTCCCTAGCTGTCTTTATGAGTAAACTACATATTCCTTAAAGCAGTTCCTGATCATCCGGGTTGTGGTGCATGCGTTGGACTGCTGGGGGCGGGCACTAACAGTTCCATCTATCAGACAAGCAACTACGAGGCTTGTTCTGGGACCGGGCAGCGGTGGCAGTGACATCCGACAGCTATTCCAGGTAAGCAGAAGTTTTTTAAATGTCTACCTTGAATCTAAGAGAGAATTTTCACTTTTATCTGAATTGTATGAGCCTTAAAGTACATGGTTTATGACGTCATGGGGGATGTGAGACTGACGTCATGGGGGATATGAGTCTGACGTCATGGAGGATATGTGATTGACGTCATGGGGGATATGTGACTGACATCATGGTGGATATGTGACTGACATGGGGGACATGAGACTGACGTCATGGGGGATATGAGTCTGACGTCATGGAGGATATGTGATTGACATCATGGGGGATATGTGACTGACATCATGGGGGATATGTGACTGACATGGGGGACATGAGACTGACGTCATGGGGGATATGAGTCTGACGTCATGGGGGATATGTGACTGACGTCATGGGGGATATGTGACTGACGTCATGGGGGATATGTGACTGACGTCATGGGGGATATGTGACTGACGTCATGGGGGATATGTGACTGACGTCATGGGGGATATGTGACTGACGTCATGGGGGATATGTGACTGACATCATGGGGGATATGTGACTGACATCATGGGGGATATGTGACTGACGTCATGGGGGATATGTGACTGACATCATGGGGGATATGTGACTGACGTCATGGGGGATATGTGACTGACGTCATGGGGGATATGTGACCACCTTAATCCGCGTGTTATCGTATGTAATATTTTACTTCGGATTTTCCAGGTCACACGTTTACATGCGACTTTTGTGGTTTACCTGGAACCTATTTCGAGAATCTTCTGCTCTCACGGCCCCACCTTCCTTTTAATTGGTTGGTCAGCCAGGCTGTTGCTGGTGGTGGCACGGCAGCCCACATATTCATCACAGGCAAATTTATCTGGCACCCTGCGCAGGTAGTGACGTAGTTTCCTCTTGAATATTTATACATTTGTTCAAGCAGTATTTCTAATGACTGCTGGTGCAAGCTGAACAGGCCCTCGGATGTTGACATAGTGCCCTCTTATTGTGGTATAAACCTTGGTAATAAATACCGACAAGTTGGTTTAGAAAGACACGTAAGCAAACACTATAACATATTTATTAGAAAACGTTTCGGTCCTGGGACCTTGATCACGTTTTCTAATAAATATGTTATAGTGTTTGCTTACGTGTCTTTCTAAACCCTCTTATTGTGCTCGTGGATTCCCTGCTTTTCACTGAGTTTATTTTACACTTCCTTCGATTTCTCTCACTCCAGTTCCTTAATGTTGGTGAGGGGCTCTTGATTTAGGGAATTGGATCTATGCTCCAGTTCCCCGAATTAAGCCTGAATGCCTTCCACATCCCCCCTTCCACAGGCGCTGTATAATCTTACGGTTTTAACGCTTCCCCTTGATTATAATAATAATAAATTCTCTCACTCCAGTACGTTCTTATGGTAGTGTGCAGGCTTAGGACTAGGTCCTCCAGCATCTTCCACGTATATTGTCACTTCTTATCTTTCATCCAAAGAGTACGTTCCCAGTTTTTTTTTTTTTATTCTTGTTACTTCCCTAGGTACTGGGAGTAATACAGTGACGTAAGTTGTTGTTGTTTATTAGTAACTCGCAGAGAAAATCAAATCTAGTCAAGCGATCATTACTTTCTTTAAGTAGGTCTTGGACTCGGCAGGACACGTAAACTGTAAAGGAAATATTGCAGGAATGAGAACTATCAAGAAACACAAGAAGGTAAATCAGAGCTTATTTATGCACATCAGAGCTTATTTCTTGGGTAGCATAGAAAATTGGGTTGGGCAAATGTTTTGTTAGTGGGATGAATTGTAAAGGACCTGCCTAGTATGGGCCAACAGGCCTGCTGCAGTGTTCCTCCTTTCTTATGTTCTTATGTTATGTAAGTGTATACTGAATGTATGTAAATATTCGTAATTTTTACCTTTCCTCTCACGTGCTCATGAGACGGAAAGAATAGGCCAGCAAATCCAGCTAGAGTACAAAACCTTTAAGGAGCTTTCATCTCACACTAGTATGTCAAGAGTGTAAACCACACAATATCCAAAATCTGTAAACCCCGCATTGTAATCCTTATAGACTCTATAAGACAAGTTGAAGATTGAGACACTTATGCAGCATATGGGAATCTTTATTCAGGAAACGTTTCGCCACACAGTGGCTTCATCAGTCCAATACAAAGAGGAAGGCGTAAGGAGAGGAGGAGTATGAGGTAATCAGTCCCTCAGCCTGGAGTCGATGTGTTCAGTCCATCAATCTTGTAGAATGTACAGCATAGGGCCGTAGACGTGGCTTATATACTGTAGTGAGGTGACTTGAAGCAGACGGAGGCGGGATCATAGTGGTACCATCCACTAGTCGAAGTAGGTCTTTGTCCATTCATCACAACTGTCAGACACTGCAGCATCATGGGATCTTCTTACAAAGAATTCTTCAACGCTTGTTCAACCTTTGGACAAAGACCTACTTCGACTAGTGGATGGTACCACTATGATCCCGCCTCCGTCTGCTTCAAGTCACCTCACTACAGTATATAAGCCACGTCTACGGCCCTATGCTGTACATTCTACAAGATTGATGGACTGAACACATCGATTCCAGGCTGAGGGACTGATTACCTCATACTCCTCCTCTCCTTACGCCTTCCTCTTTGTATTGGACTGATGAAGCCACTGTGTGGCGAAACGTTTCCTGAATAAAGATTCCCATATGCTGCATAAGTGTCTCAATCTTCAACTTGTCGGTTTTTCAAACCATTCATCACATCTATAAGACAAGTTTATTCTCTATAATATAGAGAATAAACTTGATTGATTGATTATTTGATATCTCACTGGTTAGTTTGTCTACCAACTCTACCCATCTAGAGGTTCTGGGGGTCAACGCTCCCGCGGCTCCATCCCCGATTAGGCCTCCAGGTGAATCAGGGCCTGATCAACCAGGATGTTGCTGAAGATTAAGACACTTATGCAGCATATGGGAATCTTTATTCAGGAAACGTTTCGCCACACAGTGGCTTCATCAGTCCAATACAAAGAGGAAGGCGTAAGGAGAGGAGGAGTGTGAGGTAATCAGTCCCTCAGCCTGGAGTCGATGTGTTCAGTCCATCAATCTTGTAGAATGTACAGCATAGGGCCGTAGACGTGGCTTATATACTGTAGTGAGGTGAGGTGAAGCAGGCGGACACTGCAGCATCATGGGATCTTGTTACAAAGAAATCTTCAACACTTGTTCAACCTTTGGACAAAGACCTACTTCGACTAGTGGATGGTACCACTATGACCCCGCCTCCGCCTGCTTCACCTCACCTCACTACAGTATATAAGCCACGTCTACGGCCCTATGCTGTACATTCTACAAGATTGATGGACTGAACACATCGACTCCAGGCTGAGGGACTGATTACCTCACACTCCTCCTCTCCTTACGCCTTCCTCTTTGTATTGGACTGATGAAGCCACTGTGTGGCGAAACGTTTCCTGAATAAAGATTCCCATATGCTGCATAAGTGTCTTAATCTTCAACTTGTCGGTTTTTCAAACCATTCATCACAGGATGTTGCTGCTGGCCGCACGTAATTCAACGTACAAGCCACAGCCCTGTTGATCGGGCACTAAGTATCTGTTGAGTTCCCTCTTGAAGACAGCCAGAAGTCTATTGGTAATTAAACTTACGATTGACGGGATGCTGTAGAACAGTCTTGGGCCCCGGACACATATTGTGTTTTAGTGTACTCCTGTCGCCCCTCCCTATCACTGGGGTTATGTTGCACCGTCTGCCCCCCTCAAGGAAGGTTCCTTGATGTTGGTGAGGGGCTCTTGATTTAGGGAATTGGATCTGTGCTCCAGTTCCCCGAATTAAGCCTGAATGCCTTCCACATCCCCCCCCAGGCGCTGTATAATCCTCCGGGTTTGGCGCTTCCCCCTTGATTATAATAATAATAATGCACCGTCTGCCTAGCCTTGCATTAGTAGGGAGTGATTTCTATGTGCAGAACGATGATTACCCCTCCCCCAAACCTCTAGAATCGCTCTCAAATCTCAAGCATATGATCTGTTTTCTCCCCAGCTAACAGAAGGTTCCTTCTGTTAAATCTCAACACGATCAGCAATATCTTTTCTGAGACATACTGTCCTCACACACGTAAGGTAGCCACAAAACCCGTTCAGTCTCCCCGGACTGGCCTGATACAATCGGTATTCTAAGCTTGAGCGCCTTTCTCACCAGTGAGAATCTGCTCTCATTCTCCAGTGACCATCTGTTCTCACTCCCAACTGTTACTCGGAAATTTACGAGAGGAGGCTCAAGAATACAGCGCAGCTGTGTAACAGGAACAGAGGTACATTTTCTTGCATAGATAATTAAAAAAAAACAGTCGTAGTTCTTAGCTGTCAACAATACGAATGGAGTGACTTAAGAACATAAGAAAGAAGGAACACTGCAGCAGGCCTACTGGCCCATGTGAGGCAGGTCCAAGTCTTCTACCGACTTCAGCCAATGCCCCAACCTAGTCAGGTCAGGTCACATTCACTTAAGGAAGGAACACGGCAACTGACTAGTAGCACAAGCTAATCAGGTCCAACTCACACCCACACGTGTATTTATCTAACCTATTTTTAAAACTACACAACGTTTTAGCCTCTACTTGGGAGTTTGTTCCACTCATCCACAACTCTATTACCAAACCAGTGCTTTCCTATATCCTTCCTGAATCTGAATTTTTCCAACTTAAAACCATTACTACGAGTCCTGTCTAGGCTAGATATTTTCAGCACGTTATTTACATCCCCTTTATTTATTCCTGTCTTCCATTATACACCTCAATCATATCCCTCCTAATTCTATGCCTTTCTAGAGAGTGTAGATTCAGGGCCCTCAGTCTATCCTCATAGGGAAAATTTCTGATACATGGGATCAACTTTGTCATCCTCCTTTGTATGTTTTTCAGAGCATTTATATCCATTCTGTAAAACGGTGACCAAAACTGTGCAGCATAATCTAAATGAGGTCTAACTAGAGTTGAAGAACAACCTGAGGACTCCTATTATTTATGCTTCTTGATATGAAGCCAAGGATTCTGTTAGCTTTATTGCGAGCACTAATGCACTGTTATCTTGGTTTCAGATTACTGCTAACCAGAACTCCTAAATCTTTTTCGCAATCCGTAATATTAAGATCTACATTATTTAGTTTATATGTGGCATGATTATTTTCCTGTCCAACATTTAGAACTTTGCATTTGTCTATAATAAACTGCATCTGCCACGTCTCCGACCACTGCATCAGTCTATTCAAATCTTCCTGGAGTGCTCTAATGTCCTCGTCAGAATGAATTCGACGGCCTATTTTGGTGTCATCGGCAAACTTGCTCATGTCGCTCTTTATGCCCTCATCAATGTCGTTTATGTAGATTGTGAACAACAGGGGGTCCAACACTGACCCCTGTGGAACACCCCTCGTAACGCTTCCCCACTCTGATTTCTCCCCATTTATGCAAACTCTGTCCTCTGTCCAGGAAAAAATTTCTCCTCCTATTCCATGTGCCTTAATTTTCCTCAATAGTCTCTGATGTGGGACCCTGTCAAAAGCCTTACTGAAGTCCATATATTCAATATCATGTTCATTACCATGATCTACCTTCACGGTCCGATGTGACTCCTTACATCCAGTTACACCAGCGAGGGATTGCTGCGAGCTTATACGAACGAGAGAATGCAGCGACATTACCCTAATGAAAGAATACTGGTGACTTGTACGAATTTCTGAACGTGGCGAGCTTGCAAGACCGAGAGAAGGCAGCTAGGCTGCTCGAACGACGGAACACCGCGAGCTGGCACGAATGAGAGAAGGCAGCTAGCCCGCACGAACGACGGAACACCGCGAGCTGGCACGAATGAGAGAAGGCAGCTAGCCCGCACGAACGACGGAACACCGCGAGCTGGCACGAACGAGAGAAGGTAGCTAGGCTGCGCGGACGAACATACACCGTGAGCTGGAACGACCAGTTTTCCGAATAATACAAATAGAAAAACGTGAACATTCATCTTTTGCATTAGTGAATCTAATAAGGGCGTTGAGCAGTGAAACAGGAAACCAACTATTGTGAAGGACGAGAGATCGCACACGGATTGTGTCGACCGTGTTTCCTGGTACTCCCAGTTAACTCCCCCTTTCCCCTCCCCACCGAGGTATGAGGGAAGCAGTGTAACGTGTCCTCCGATGTGGGGGTTCACTGTAGTGGGGTTCACTTCACTGCAAGACTGGCAAATACGGTACGGTGCGGTGTTTCTCTCTTTTTTTTATTGTACCTGTCAGAAATAATATTCCGTAATTTAGTGCCGTGGGTTTTAACAAACAAAAAAGGTCGAACCGTACCGAATGCTACCGTTCTGTAAGAATTGCTGTGGTGGGACCTGTGTTCACAGCAGTGAGTTTCACCGTGGTGTGGAATCACTCTGGAAGGGATCACTGTAGTGATGTTCGTTGTGATGAGGGGGTTGGGCCACTGGGTGATGCTCACTGGGGCGAGGACCACTCTGGAGGGGTCGTACTATGGTGGTAGTGACTGGGGTGGGGGTCCATTACTCGTGTACTGTAGTGATATCGAGTTAACACCAACCAATTATTTTAGGGCTGGAAACACATTTTGGTTATATCAAAAATAAATATGTTTGTCACACTCGTCAGTGTAACAATACGAGGGGGTTGACCTGAACTGGTATCGAACTGCCAACCCATCGAGCAGGAGTATGTTTTTATTACACCCACGGAATCGGCGGGTCTTTGATCTTAATCGTGGTAAAAGAGGAAAAACGAAGGTTGGGGAAGGATAATAAGGATCTGAGTAGGAGATTACCAACAGACCTCCGGCTGTCTTCAAGAGGAAGCTCGACAGTTTTTCAAGTCAGTTTTTCATCAGCGTGGCTGTGGTGCATGCGATTGGACTGCAGGCACTAGCAGGCTGATCGATCAGGCCAGCAACCAGTCTGGGACCAGACCGTGGGGACAATGACCTCCTGAAGCGACTACAAGTAACCAACAAGCATGTCATTCATGACTATCCATCTACCTACCTACCTGGAGGTTGTTCCGGGGGTCAACGCCCCCACGATCCGGTTTTCGACCAGACCTCCCTATGGATCAGGTCTTGATCAAGCAGGCTGTTACTACTGGTCGCACGCAAACCAATGTACGAACCACAGCCCGGCTGATCGGACGCTGACTTTAGGTATCTGTCCAGTTCTCCATTGAAGACAGCCAGGGAAGTTGTTGAATAGTCTTGGGACCTAGACACTTATTGTTTTTTTCTCTGTGTACTCAGGATACCCCTGCTTTTCACTGGGGCATGTTGCACCGTCTGCCTAGTCTTTCGCTTTCATACGGCATGATTTGTGTGTAGATTTGGGGCAAGTCCCTCCTTGGATTAACATGCTTGACCGAACTATACAAACAGCGAAGGTTTGCAATTTCACCTGCCTTGAATGGGGCAGTTAGTGTATAGCAGAATTCCAGCCAATCATTTTCCTCACAGAGGTGATAGTGACACTTTTGTGATCCCTGAAGGCGAGATCCTCTGACGTGAGATCCTATGACATTATCACTCCCAAGTCTTTCATATTAGTTTTTCGTTCTATTGTGTGGTTCGAATTTGTCAAAGTGGTCCAGGAGCCACCTACTCTAAACCCATGTTGCCCAAGGTTGTGCAATGATGCCTCTTAGAACTCTCTCAATACACTGCACTTTCCGGTATGGGACTATACCATGATTTACTGAAGTTTGGGTAAAGAAACTTGTAATCATTCTTCTGACCTTCCGCTTTAAATATCTTACTGAGGAAATTCAGCAGACGTGAAATGAGAGATTAACCCTTTGTGAAGCTGTGATGATTATTATTGACAAAATTATTTTCAAGGTGACTCCGGTTTGTTTCTGATTTAACTATGTGATAAATCAAGTAAGGACCTATTTTCCATTTTGTTCACAAGCCTAACACTAGCTTTCTACCACGTTTTCGTTACTATAGTCTTCCCTCTCTCCCATCACCTTGATGCTGGTGACGGACTCTTGATCTAAGAAATGAAGCTTGAATGCCTTCTATCCCCTCTTCCTACAGATTTAGCTCATTCCTCATAAATGTAATGATGTCACTATACCCGTTGCAGTAATACAATGAAGAGATTGGCTAACGGTTTAAATTTCTCTTTGCATTCTTCAGATATCCTTGAGAACAGTTACATCCGTCCCTCTGTGAGTAAACCTACTAGACGGCTTTCAGCCTCATGTTGTATTTACCGTAGTAATTACAACGTAAAAATTAGAAATGGAAATTAGACGACGTTTCTGTCTGTCGTAGATTAAGTCACTCACATGACAGTCCACGACGCACCAAAACTTGTCTAGCTTCCATTTCAATATTTTGGTGATATTTTTTCACATCTTAGTAAACAGTGTGTGACTTAATATTGTTAAGGTTCCATTTACTCAGTACTGGGTTGGTAACGCACTCAGCTCCCACACTGAGGTCCGTGGTTCGATCCCCGGTGCGGTTGGAAAACATTAGGGTGTGTTTTAAGACATCTGCTGCCCCTGTTCACCTAGCAGTAAAAACTAGGTACCTGGGGGTTAGTCGATTAGTGTGGGTCGCATCCTGGGATCAAAATTAGCCAAATTTCTCCTAAATGCTCTGCATAACAAGGGGCTTTCTGTAGAGCAGTATGTCATTGATGTCAGTTTGACCCTTATACTTTGTACACGTACTTGTAGAAATAAAGATTATTATTTTTATTATTATTATTATTATTGTTATTAATTTTCAGTATAACCCTACCAGCTACAAGTGTGATATTTAATATCCGTTAATTTTAGGGCACCTTCCCCTTAAAGTATTGTTATCTAGTTGGTCTACTAAGATAATGACAATGCGCAGGTTATGGCACCTTAGTGAGTAAACGTTTCGGTCGTCAGGGCTTCCATCTGCTGATAAAGACAAAACGTCTTAATAAAGGACCATATCCCACACATTGTTATCTTTTTACAACAATTAGTACATGAATTAAATATCTTGTTGACTAGTGGAGAAAATTTCGGTTTCGAAACGTTTTTATCATGTGCGTTGTAGTGACGCTTTTGTTTCTACGAGTGTTTATAACGACTGTTACGTCAGCGACCTAACACATTCTGTTGTCCCGTTTCACCTGTTAGGGTGTGTGATGCAGCCTTGTTTGGCAGGAAATGCCTCATACCCCCATTGTTACAACCGTTGCAACCCCACCTTAAGATGGTCATCTTGTCTTCTTTGTCAACTCGTCTCGTGATGTCACTTCCTCATGACATCGACTTGTGCATTATTGAAATATTTTATTCAATAAAGTTTTCGTTTCTTTGTTGACCCAGGCTGATCAGCAAGTGACTTGAGGAACTTAACAAGTTTGTGTTCATTAACCTGGCATATTGTCGGTAGTCTTAATATTCAAAGAATAAACAAAACAATACACTAAGAATCTTCAAACTTTCTCTTAAACATTTAGAACGCAGATTAAAGTTAATAAAGAGATGATTCAACGAAGAAATAAATTTAAATATGGTAAGATATACGTATATCTTACTCTTATCTCATGGAAGGTTTCCTTGACCCCGGCGAGGGGGGTTCTTGACCCAAGGAATCGAACCTGCTGCACCCTCCCTTGGTTGGAGAGTGAATTTCTCGGATTTCCCAAGGGGCTGCATGACCCCTATGGGTTTAGCGTTTCCCCAATAAATATATTCTTAATAGTTAATGTTTGGATTATCGTATATCTTACCATCTCATGGAAGGTTTCCTCCTAAACCTGCTGCACGAAATTTAGGGGCTGCAGCACGATACAAATTAAACACGAAATTAAGCACGATACAAATTAAAACATTTAACAATGTACAAGCTGGTGAGACAAAGCCTAACAATCCTGCCAGAGGACAAAACGTTGAGCAGGTTTCAATTCCATACTAGACATAAGCTATGATAAACGGATAAATCATAGTGTGTGTGTACGTACTCGCCTAGTTGTGGTTGCAGGGGTCGAGTCACAGCTCCTGGCCCCGCCTCTTCACTGGTCGCTACTAGGTCACTCTTCCTGCTCCATGAGCCTTATCATACCTACTGCCTAACATACCTGTGATTCACTTGAGTCTTCAGCTTCCAGTTGTGACCTCTTGTTGCTGTATCCCATCTCTGGAACATCCTGTCTCTATCCACCTTGTCAATTCCTCTCAGCATTTTATATGTCGTTATCATATCCTGCCTATCTCTCCTGTCCTCCAATGTCGTCAGGTTGATTTCCCTTAACCTCTCCTCGTAGGACATACCTCTTAGCTCCGGGACTAGTCTTGTTGCAAACCTTTGAACTTTCTTTAATTTCCTTACATGCTTGGCTAGGTGTGGGTTCCAAACTGGTACTGCATACTCCAATATAGGCCTGACATACACGGTGTACAGGATCATGAACGATTCCTTATGGAGATGTTGGAATGCTGCTCTTAGGATTGCCAGGCGCCCATATGCTGCAGCAGTGATTTGGTTGATGTGCACCTCAGGAGATGTATCCGGTGTCATACTCACCCCAAGATCCTTTTCCTTGAATGAGGTTTGTCTCTGGCTCCCTAAACTATACTCCGTCTGCTTTCTTTGCCCTTCCCCAATCTTCATGACTTTGCACTTGGTGATTTGAACTCTAGGAGCCAGTTTCTGGACCAGGCCTGCAGCCTGTCCAGATCCCCTTTGTAGTTCTGCCTGGTCCTCGTCCGATTGAATTCTTCTCATCAACTTCACATCTGCAAACAGGGACACTTCTGAGTCTATTCCTTCCGTCATGTCGTTCACGTGTGTGTGTGTGTGTGTGTGTGTGTGTGTGTGTGTGTGTGTGTGTGTGTGTGTGTGTGTGTGTGTGTGTGTGTGTGTGTGTGTGTGTGTGTGTGTGTTTGGAGTACTGCTGACCCATCCGGTTATCAGTCAGTCAGGGAGCCAGCCGCCGCTACTACATTCAATGAACCACCGTGGACAGCCATAAATTGCAGATTCCCACGCTAGTGTCCCAAGACTCTCATGCCGAAGCCTCCGCATTCTCACGCACAAGCACACTGGTCGTAAGATCTTTATCAACGTGATCTTGCTTTGTCTGTGAGAACACAGAAAGGGTGACCGGGGTACAGATTGCAAGAATACCGAGAACTGAGGAATCTTATTACCAGGGTTCTCAAGTCAGTTAATTCTCGCATAGCGAGTGGCAAAAGTTCACATTTGAACGTTCCTTTGCTTTATGATGGGCAGGTTCGTTGCCAGGTGTATTGTGGTTGTTTATGTAGCGCTTTTGATGTTAAACAAACGTTGTGTAGATATATGTAAATGAACCCAACCTAAAACAAAGAAAATAAGATTTGAAAAAATCAACTTGATATTTATTATGCTAATGCTTAGAATTTGAGAGAAAACAAACATTTACGGTAACATTTCGCACCTGGTGGGAGAAACATTGCCTAATAAATGTCCCATTAAGTTGCAAATATGTCAATTTGCAATAATATTATCAGCATTACTACCAATATTTACACATCTCTCAGTCTACAAAATCACTTGAGGATAATTTATCAACTTCAATACTTCACAAAAGTCTTTCCTAGCACATTTTCTGATATTTTTTTCGCTAAATTATTTGTAGTAACAGAGAACGATGTGTAAAATACTTGTTCTGGCACTGAAATCCTTACTGAAGACAGCCTCTGACTGGTGCCGAACTAGATGTATTAACGTGGTAGCGTATGATAAGGGACAGAAAAAAGCTGCTTTTTGGGTCGAGGGTTGACTGAGGCAACAGATTTTGGGACATCAGGAGGAATCAGAACGGTACACAAATATCCCGCACCTAAGAACTCAAAAACATACGAAAGATGGAACACTGCAGTAGGCCTACCGGCCCATACTTGGATAGTCATTGTCAAACCTAAACCCACTAAAAAGTATTCGCCTAACCCATTATCAGTACTACTCAAGGAATAAGCTTTGATAACCCTGTTAACTCAAGTGAAAGTCCAATTCGGCTCCAATCCCTCTCACTCGTGCATTAATGACGACGTTTCGATGCGACTTGGATTGGCCCATCAGCTAGTCATTAGTCATTAACTAGTTAATGGTTCAAGCTGGACCGAAACGTCGTCATAAGTTTCTTCTACGTGCGGGTTATTTGTGTATTGTTCCAGTCACGGTATTGTGCCTTTTTTATTCAGTTAGAATGGTAGACACTTCAAACTCGTCACTGTGACAAAAATTATCCCCTTTATAAAGCTGAACCCACAGTAGTCAGGTCACTTGACGTTTCTTACGTTAACAAGCCCTTCCATGACTTAAGAAATCGTAATGACACGATTGCAAATAAACCATAGCCCTTCCATATTGAGGCGCAGTCTCTCTCTTCCTGTTTGTCCACGACTCTTTCACTGCTCTATTTCCGGTCTTCCCCCTTCCCGTTCTTGACATCCCTCTTTGGCCTAACAATTAACAAATAATTATAACCCGTAATAGGCGGTGATTACCTCCCTACATCATCATAAAAAGGTCAGGTGTTGTGAGATGGCAGTAAGGTGTAGTCTCGTCCTTACATGCTTTCCTGTTAATTTTTTATTTTTATAGTTCCTTGATATACTTGTGAATACCTTTGAAGTGTTTCGAGAGTTAATCTACTCTCTGAGCCCGGCCATGGGCCAGTGAGAAATCACGAAAGCGGTTGGAATTTCACTATTTTTTCACAGTGGTTGTTTTGCAGTGTGCGGTCCCTTCCGTACAATTTACAAAACTGATGGAGATACAAAAAGATACGAGCAAATTAGTTCTAAAGGGAACACCAGAAAACACCAATACAATACAACTGTTTATCATTTCTAAAAGATTGAATTTGTGGTCTGAGTTGTGGCAGACGCGGTTCTATGTAAATAAATGCAAAGTCATTGTCGTAGATAAAGAAAACAAGTGCGGCTCCTATAATCTTAATAATATAGAACTTAATAAATTCGGATGCGATAAGGACTTGGCTTCATATCAAGAAGTATAAGTAACATCCGTCCCAAGGTTATGCTACTTATAGATCTGCCGTTGGCAAGGATCCTCTTAATCACCTAGTGAAATTCTAGTCTCCACGCTACAGGAGCACTGCATACCTGGAGGTTACCAGGAGGTTATTCCGGGGATCAACGCCCCCGCGGCCCGGTCCATGACCAGGCATAGGCTCAAGTGGTAAAGCTTTCAGCTAGCATCTAAAAGGTTAGGGTTCGAGCCCAAGTGGAAACCTTTGGGTTGTTTCTTTACATCTGTTGTCCCTGTTTATCGAGCAGTAAGTAAATATCAGTGTGTTTACAGACGGTTGTTTATCGCATCCTGGAGATCAAAGGACCCTTATTACCTGAAGTTTACCTGGAGTCGCTTCCGGAGGCCACCGGCCCCCACGGCCCGGTTCCCCGACCTCCAGATTGCTCACCCGATCGATCAAGCTGTTAGTGTCCGCCTCCAGCAATCCAACGTATGCACCACAACCCAGCTGATGAGGAACTGATTTTGAGAAATCTATCAAGTTCCCTCGGGAAATAACTAAGCTTATTCAGGCACATTACACAAGTTTAGACTTTTACAGTTGTCTTACATAGTCGCAGAGTAAAATACCTTAGATAACTCAGTGAAATCCAGTAGAGTGACTCATTTCCATTGTATTCCAGTGGGTTATTCTACCAGGGAAGCCTTGCAAGAATGATTACTTTCTTCCCCAACTCTCAGTAGCATGTTGTTCTTAAGAGGCACGTAAGTCTTCTAATAATATTTTCATTTTTCCACTATAATCTACCCTGTCCATAATTATCAAATTTGCTTCGTTTCGTAAGGTGAAGTCCAGGATCTTTCCTTAACTCATGGTATAACTTAACAAATCTGTGTTGACAATTGTGTTGATGGTCGCGTCAGAAACTACATGAATTCCTCTTCATATTCTGACCACAAATAACTTGTGCTTTTCGATATTTCTGTTTCTCGAAGAAGATTTACTCGAGTTATCTCTAGAGGGTTAATAACCCGGGATAACTCAAGAAAACCAGGAAGTTCGGCTTATTACGGCTAAGTCACTTTGACCTTTTTTTTGTGCAAGAAAGGTATAAAATACCGACTATATGAAAGTATAAGACAGATTCTCCTCCACCACGATGCTGTGAACACTAACTCCAAGGCCGAGGGACTGATTACCTCATCTTTTGTATATAGTTCTACTGTCTTCCTATTATGTCCTAGAATCTGTATTGATAAAGCCACTGGATGGCGAAACGTCTACAATAAAGATATCCAGTAGCACATGTGTCTTATACTTTCATTGACCTTTTTTTTTTGGTTATCCTAGAAAATTTACACTATAATAATTGTGCTTTTATGTACCTGTGCCTAAATAAACTTGAAAGGTCTTTAGGTCCTCTTGGATGCGATCTACAACTGTCCACCTCCTACTAGGTGACAGGAACAGCAAATGTTAGGAGACTTGCAAATACGTCTCGCCTCTCCCATAATCGAACCCCTGTCCTTTCAGTTATTTACAGATTGCCTTTAGTCGATTCTAGGCGTAACCACCCTCGCGGCCCGATCCCAGATGGCGTCCCCGGCAGCTGGCCTGTTCAATCAGGCTGTTGGTGCCAGCCGCCCACAGACCAAAAAAGTCCTATCACTGCCCATGTTCCCAGCATTATGATTCTCATGTCAGAAAAAATATATCTGTCATATCGTGAATAAATAAACTGCAATCAACCACATTTGAAAATAAATCAGTAATGGATGACAATAACTGTACAAACCTCGGCAGATTTTTGGAAATAAATCGTAAAACCCGATCATAATTTTACGGTCTATTTGTTGATAATAATAGAACTCCCAACAAACAGCAAAAAAAATAATTATTACTTTCGTCTCGGGTCGATACGACGAATGTGATTAATATAATTTTTTTTGGTAGGAACAATGTTTCCCTTCTGATCCCACTTCCTGTCAACCTGCTAACACTTCCTGTTGTAGGAACACAAGAACTCTGAATAAGTAAGTAAGTAAGTAAGTAAGTTTTATTCAGGTATACACAAATACAGTTACATAGAATTATCATATATAGCAGCATATGTGTAGAGAACCTGGGATAACCCAAAAAAGTCAGACAGAGTGACTTATTTCCATTGGGGTCCTTTACTTATTTCCATTGGGGTCCTTTACTTATTTCCATTGGGGTCCTGAAGTAGATTTGTACATCAATGGTAAAATTTACCGCCAGATACATAAATAAGATATAAAATGCGATTTATGGCATTTTATCGAAAGAACGTTCTGCATGATTATTATAATTATTATTATTATTAATTCAGATAATTGATAATAAAAAAGGCACAATACCGTGACTGGAACGATACACAAATAAGCCGCACATAAAAGAGAGAAGCTTACGACGACGTTTCGGTCCGACTTGGACCATTGACAAAGTCACACTGTGACTTTGATAATTGATAAGTCTCTGGTGGACAGAACATTTTCTCGACAGAATGCCTAAACCACATACATATTTTTTTTTATTTACATAATGCAGTAGGTCTACCGGACTATGCTTAGCTTGTCTCACAAACATATATGAATTATATAGTAAGTTTATTAGGTACACTTACACATTAAGTTCAGTTATCATAGTGTAAATTAGAGGAACCTAAAAAAGTCAGAGTGACTTATTTCCACTTAGGGTCCTTGTATATAGGAACACTGATGTATGCTTACTAACCCATGCTTATTAATCCATGCTTATTAATCCATGCTTATTAATCCATTCGAGTTCGTGTATGAGCTTTGTCCTCTTAATTTGAACTAAGAAAATATAGTGGCTTCAGTTTTGCTATTTGGTAGTTCTTTTCATATATACAAATCAAGTTAACATTTCCAAGCAACCTTCAGATCCTAACAGATTGTATTTCTAACAATCTGCACGTCCTAACATGCTAACAAACTAGCTAAATCTGAAGAAGTAAAGTGTTTTATTTCCACCCCCCTTAAGCTGTATAGCCCTCGTGGTTTAGCGCTTCTTTTTCATTATAATAATAAATCCACCCCCTTAAATCTGAAGAAGTGTTTACTTCTTGAGATTTAAGGGGGTGGAAATAAGTAAAGTGTTTGCTTATTTCCAACCTCTTAAATCTGAAGAAGTGTTTGCTTATTTCCACCCCCTTACTCGATGAAAAATTCACCATGGAGAATTGATAACCGAGGATAACCCAGGAGAGCCAAGCAGTGTGGCTTATTTTCATTGGAGTTCTTTTTCAGATTCTCCCCACCAGGATGCAATCCACCACAGTTACTGCTAGTTATTTGTTTACTTGAGGGAGAATGGACACGAATTCATTCACCAAAAGTAACTTTATTAAAAACGTTTCGATTTTTGGATCTAGATCACTACAAGAGATCCAAATGATCTGGGTCCAAGGAGAGAAACGTCTTTTCCAAAGTCTGGGTTTCACTCTCTGGAAGGGAAATGCATTCACGTCCAGTTCCCTTACGTTGTTAGCAATCGTTTGCCTTCTGTTTACATAGTTTTACACGACAGGTGCAGCAGGTGTTATGTAACCTTCCCGTGCATCTGCCCTCCCTCACCCTGGTAAATTCGACTGTATGCCAGTCGCTCTGCTTATTAGGCATGAAGTAACACAAGATCCAAGTCAGTCTGAGTTAAGAACCAACATCTCGCCTGAAAATTCGCCCTTCCTCTTGGACTCGGGTCCAAGAGAGGATGTAGGTAGGATGAATTACAACTGGATATGCTGAGCGTTGGAGAGAGAGTAAAGCTGATACCTGGAAACAAACACATATGCAGTTTAATGTGATCCTTTATTGACAACGTTTCGCCCACACAGTGGGCTTTTTCAAGTCACACACAAATCTGTGTGTGACTTGGAAAAAGCCCACTGTGTGGGCGAAACGTTGTCAAAAAGGATCACATTAAACTGCATATGTGTTTATGTTTCCATTGTGTCGGTATTTTATACTATTTATTTTCAGCTGATACCTGGAGTATACCTGGAGAGTTTCGGGGGTCAGCGCCCCCGCGGCCCGGTCTGTGACCAGGCCTCATGGTGGAGCAGGGCCTGAGCAATCAGGCTGTTACTTCTGACCGCACGCAGTCCAACATACAAACCACAGCCCGGCTGGTCAGGTACTGACTTTAGGTGCCTGTCAAGTGCCTTCTTGAAGACAGCCGGGGGTCTATTAGTAATCCCCCTTATGCATGATGAAGTTAAACCATGTTTACAAAATTTCTCACAACCATTATCCAGAATATCTTTGAGAATTCAGCCAAGGTAACCTGGAGTTTACCTGGAAAGAGTTCCGGGGGTCAACGCCCCCGTGGCCTAGGGAACTATGGGTACTAGCGGTACTAGGGGATGTGAACACAATTTTGTAGCAACTACAGTAGGTGATCAGGCCTCAAACACCTTTTATTATACAGAAATAAAGGAGTGGAACGGATTGCCTGAACATGTCAAGGCCAGTTTTAACAAGAACCAGCTTACGAAGCTAAAAGGGTATTAATGAATAAAGCTACAGAAAGGGAGGAAAGTGATTTCTTGTATAGTTAACATTTGTGTAGGTATATTAAGCTGAATTTCTCTATTTAAGGCTCATCTTATTTATCCAATTTACTTTATCCTTATTGCATCTCTTTTTCGAGTAATTTATTTTCACGCAACTGAGTTACTTAGCCGTTTTAATTTTTATGGTTAAAATTATAACTGATGTATGTATACCTGACCTACGCTGCTAATGAGGAGATATTATGAGGAATGAAGATAAGTCACCGACTTATGTTTTAGTTATCATAGGTAATTTACACATGTTGCAATGTAATCACCTAAAACTTGTATAATTGTACTTGTGCATAACTGTACCTAAATAAACTTAAATTTAGGTGTAAATTAAAAATTACCAAAAAAGTTAAACATCTTTCGTAAGTTTATTTAGGCACAGGTACATATAGGTACCATTATCATACATAATGTAAATTGCCTAAGATAATCCAAAAAAGTCAAAGTGACGTAATTCTATTGGGGTCCTTGTAATATCTTATTTAAACCTTAAAAGCTAAAACAGCTGAGTAACTCGGATGTTTTCATTCGGAGGCTGTGAGGGAAGGTGGATCCTCAGGTGATACGGAGTAACACTCACACTGCGCCAAGGACCAACTCTCACATTTTGGGCCGAAGAGCAACTCGTTTGACCTGGATCATGGAACATCTAACACAGTCTTAATTAAGGATCAGCTCATTCGTAAACTCAAAGATCTATTTACACAGTCTGGGCATAAAACCAACACCATCATAGCACCTTACCTTTAAAAAGTGAAAATTAGGTGATTAATATAGACTTCGTGCCTGTTAAATCCTTCGTCGAATCGACAGTTCTTCTCTGTTCCACTCTCTTAATTTTTCTCGTTCTATTACCTTTATTTTCTAAACACAAAGCATATTAATTTTGTTTTTATTATATTTCAATAACCCACAAGTTAATATTAATTAAATTCGAAAATTTCTATCACAACCACAGTCTCCAGATGTCGTGTTTACCACTGTTCACTCGTGTCTATTTGCTGTTCTTCCGCAATCATCTTCACTCCTGACAGAACAACGACCACCACGATACTGTACACATGCCGAGCCAGGAAAGTACAAACCCCTCCCAAGTAATTTTCTCTCTGCCCCTTATATATAAGTTTTGGCTTTCGTGTGATAGCTACGTTCTAGCGAGGTCATCATATACTTCACGCGAGTGGTGATCAAGTGGGTGAGGTAAGTACATACAGACACGTGAATCGCTGCTCAGTAACCAGATTTTTCCAACAACTCGATTTCGGAGTCGTTTCAGTGTATCTTCGAGGAGTTAGGCGTTTACAGATCAGGCTGTGGAGGTGTTTGGAGAGGGTATAGCTTGGAGATGTCTCCTGGAGGCGGTGAGCCCAGTGAGGGTGCTGGAGGCGGTGGTGAGGTGAAGTCTCTCCCTAGCGACGTCCCACAGGGTACTGAGGGAGACGAACAAGCAGGCACCCCTCCACACGCGCTCCTCCCTTCCCTCTCGTCACCTTCCCCCTCCTCTCCCTTCCCTCTTCCAACCTTCTCCACCTCCTCCTACCGACCCCTCCCCTCTACTCTTGCAAGAGCCAACCCAACCCTTCCTATCCCTACGCACCCTTCCACTTCCCTCTCCCCCCCCACCCATTCCCCTCCCAAACATGCACCACCTGGCTCCCACAATTCCAATTCGCTTCTTATTTTTATCCATTTCCACCCCTCCTCTTTACTCCCTTCCGTCCTCTTTCCTCCTTACCCTTTTTCTTCGTTTCTCCACTTTTCTTCCCTTCAGCCCTTTTTCATTCCCTCGTTTTTCTATTTTATCGTTCCTCTTCCCTCACTTTTCTTTATTTCTTCTTCCTTCCTTTCCATTCTTTTATGAACACTTTCCTACCTTATCACATCCACCTCTCTCTCCTATCTTCGTCTCTCTTAAGCGATATATTTCCCCTCATTTCCATCCTCTTGCTGCCTTCCCTCGCCCCCACTACCCTCTCACTCCACTCCTTCCCTCTCTCCCACTCTCCTGACATTGCGACCCCACTCGAGAAAAGCCTTCACAAGCACTGAAATATTTTTTATTCCTTCACTGTTGTGTGTGTGTGTGTGTGTGTGTGTTATGTGTTTTGTGTGTGTGTGTGTGTGTGTGTGTGTGTGTGTGTGCTATGTGTTTTGTGTGTGTGTTATGTGTTTTGTGTGTGTGTGTGTGTGTGTGCTATGTGTTTTGTGTGTGTGTTATGTGTTTTCTGTGTGTGTGTGTGTGTGTGTGTGTGTGTGTGTGCTATGTGTTTTGTGTGTGTGTTATGTGTTTTGTGTGTGTGTGTGTGTGTGTGTGTGTGTGTGCTATGTGTTTTGTGTGTGTGTTATGTGTTTTGTGTGTGTGTGTGTGTGTGTGTGTGTGTGCTATGTGTTTTGTGTGTGTGTTATGTGTTTTCTGTGTGTGTGTGTGTGTGTGTGTGTGTGCTATGTGTTTTGTGTGTGTGTTATGTGTTTTGTGTGTGTGTGTGTGTGTGTGTGTGTGTGTGTGTGTGTGTGTGATATGTGTTTTGTGTGTGTGCTATGTGTTTTGTGTGTGTGTGTGTGTGTGTGTGTGTGTGTGTGTGTGTGTGTGTGTGCGCGAGCGAGAGAGAGAGAGAGAGAAACCTGAACTCCTGGTTTCTGGCCTCTTAAATTTCCTCATACCTCTACTTGAAACTGTGTAAGGAATTTTCCTTTACCACTTCTTCATCCAACACCTTTTACATTTATATAAAGCTATTAATGGCTCCAGGGATCATCGCCCCCGTAGGCTGAGCATAGTTATTAAAACCAAAGAATTTATATATTTAAATTATTCCTCTCTATGTTTAATCCACTTTTTTGAACACCTTTTCAAAAATTTTGTTTCAGTTGCAGGTCGAAAAATTCAGCTCGCCTTTCTAGTTACTTCTCTATACAGTGTATTTATATTGCGTTATCCGGTACATTATTGTGCTTTGTGTACACACACGCACACATACACACACACACACACACACACACACACACACACACACACACACACACACACACAGTGCAAAGTGCAAAGGTTTGCAGCTAGTCCCAGAGCTAAGAGGCATGTCCTACGAGGAGAGGTTAAGGGAAATCAACCTGACGACACTGGAGGACAGGAGAGATAGGGGGGACATGATAACGACATACAAAATACTGAGAGGAATTGACAAGGTGGACAAAGACAGGATGTTCCAGAGATTGGACACAGTAACAAGGGGACACAGTTGGAAACTGAAGACACAGATGAATCACAGGGATGTTAGGAAGTATTTCTTCAGCCACAGAGTAGTCAGTAAGTGGAATAGTTTGGGAAGCGATGTAGTGGAGGCAGGATCCATACATAGCTTTAAGCAGAGGTATGATAAAGCTCACGGCTCAGGGAGAGTGACCTAGTAGCGATCAGTGAAGAGGCGGGGCCAGGAGCTCGGACTCGACCCCCGCAACCTCAACTAGGTGAGTACAACTAGGTGAGTACACACACACACACACACACACACACACACACACACACACTAGAGCATGAGAGGCGACAAACTACAGATATCGCTCAAGGAGTTAACGTCACATCCAACATATCGCCAGAGACGCAAATAAATCGCATAACATCTGCAGTATATTTGAACTAAGCGAGTCACATAACTGCACTCAAATACCTTATCAAAAAACTTTCCAAACTCTGTACACAGCATGTCATGCCTCTCACGGAATATGCAGCACCAGCATAGAGCCCCCACCAGGGCAAACGTGTGTGAAAGCTCAAGGTCAAGAAACTGAGCAAGAGATTTTAGAGGGCAAATAAAACTAGGGGTGTCATGTTTACAACATACAAGATACTCAGATTCATCAGAGGAGATACAAAGAGACCTTAAAATCAGAGGCATCGTGGCGAGGGAACACAGATGAATGTTAAAAGGCGCAGTTGAGACAGAGATCAAAAGATAACTAGAACAGCCAATCAAAATACAACTACTGGATAACCAGAACGGCCAATCGAAAGATAACATTGCAATTATTCGATAACCAGAACAGCCAATCAGAAGATAACATTGCAAATACTCGATAACCCAAACAGAGTCGGAAGACACAGCAACTATACGATACCCTAAAAATCAACAGTCACCGCACACGATAACCTCCCTAAGCCTTCCGGATACCCCAGACTACAACCCGGAAATAGGAAGAGGACCACAAGGTTCCAAAAAATTGCGAATGGGGCGGAGGGATTTTACGAATTAATTCAAAGCACTATTTATGGCGGCAGGAAGCAGCAATGCAGAGTGTAAATTGCATGGTTGATACATCAACTTTGGCTGATTGTGGGTATTATTTAGTTAATTCAAGGCTACAAAGATCTGTCTGCAGCTGTTTTTAATAAATAATAATAATAGTAAATAGTATATATATATATATATATATATATATATATATATATATATATATATATATATATATATATATATATATATATAAATTAAAATTTGAAAACTTACTATTCAAGTATATCTACTGACATAATATTGCTATTATTATTATTATTATTATTATTATTATTACCAGCACTAATACAAATAATAATACAATAAGAAAAAAAGAATAATATTTAAATTACAAGTTTTTAAAGCAGTGAGAATATTCGGAATATTCAGTTGATGGTTTTATGTTGGGTTTAAAGCCTATCCACATTATTTGGTTCATTAACGAAATAATTTACATGCTTAATAACATAAATAATTTATTCCAAAACAGCGATTTCACACAACTCAGTACACACACCACTCGGGGAATATAGACTGAAATATACATACCTTTATGTGAATATACAATAAAATATACTCGTAAATGAGTGTACTTACACTGATGCAAACTTTTTCGGGTATGAGTATACATACACATATCTCTCGGTGTATATACACTGAAAAATATATCAAATGCTCGATATACACAGAGGTATACGCCTGTGTATATACACACATACACACACCTTTCGGAGGGTATATACTTTTAGATTCACTTCAATCAATGTATATGTACCAAGATATACATACACTTTGAGACTACCTCTCACTTGCGCAAATCCAATACCAGAAGTCCCAGCATCAAATAAATCACTAGACAGAGCAGGGGATGAA
Organism: Cherax quadricarinatus; assembly: GCF_038502225.1. Classification (NCBI taxonomy): domain Eukaryota; kingdom Metazoa; phylum Arthropoda; class Malacostraca; order Decapoda; family Parastacidae; genus Cherax; species Cherax quadricarinatus. The sequence continues at coordinate 22,632,805 of NC_091336.1, read as the reverse complement.
TCAGTACGCCTGATCCTAGGTTTTTAAATTATGCACATCTGACCTAAGAGACGCACTACCAGTGGCCATCCTTTCTTAAGGTCTTAGTATTTTATATAAATGGCAGTGAAGAGTAAGAACACAGAAGACGACAGAACAGGAGACAAGAGACATTTAGGCTGAAATAATTTATAAATTGAGTTATTCTGGGATTGGACATAGGATAGGTGTACAGCCTATGGGTGATGGAGGGACTACCTAGAAATTGCCAGGAGGCTGCACCAAACAGTAGCGGATCTACATTTTTGGGGCCCTGAAACTTGAACTGTTATGAGGGGCCCCTTTGCAACCCTTTCGTCCCCTCAGGAAGGTTCCTTGATGTTGGTGAGGGGCTCTTGATTTAGGGAATTGGATCTGTGCTCCATTTCCCCGAATTAAGCCTGAATGCCTTCCACATCCCTCCCCCCCCCCAGGCGCTGTATAATCCTACGGGTTTAGCGCTTCCCCTTGATTATAATAATAATAATGCGACCCTTCGCATACAGTAAACCCAAAATTTTTAAGCAATGTGGACTAATGTGGCTTTTGGGGCCCCTCAGGAATTAGGGGCCCTGAAGCTTAAGCTTCATTAGTTTCACAGTAGATCCACTTTGCAAATTAGAAAGAGTAATTATTTTTTAAGAGATAAAGCATTGAAACGGGAAAGAACGGAAAGGACGACAAGGAATGTAAGTAGCGGAGCAAGGAATGAGCGTGTAAGGATAAGGAAAACAGAACGAGAATTCGAAAATGACAGAATAAACCACGGTACGTGGTTTATTCTGTTGCAAAACCACGCAAGAAGATAAGTGTAAAAGACCAAGTAATAAGACTGAATAAGAAGACAAGAATACTCAGAGAAGACGACAAAGCGGAACGCTTGGAATTGAGTAGAAGAATTTAGGCATCCACACCCCTCAAGGGAGGTTTCTTGATGCTGGTGAGGGGCTCTTGATCTAGGGAATTGGATCTGTGCTCCGGTTCCCTGAATTGAGTCTGAATACCTTCCCATCCCTCCCCGCACATGCGCTGTATAATCCTACGGGTTTAGCGCTCCCTCATGATTATAATAATAATAATAGGCATCCACAGATGAGACGGGGATAGTGCCAAGAAACAGGAGTGAAGGGCTATTCAGTAGAAAGTGTATAGCATCTACATATCAGAGGAGGAGATAGGATGCTATTAAGAGAAAGTGCACATCGATAGGCGTGGGACCTGTTAGGTAAATGAACACAGATGCAATTGTGGCAACGTTTCGCTCTCCAGGAGCTTTAACACAGTATAATGTCACTAATTAATTGCATTTGTGCCCATTTATCTAATATTTTGTCGGCAATTCTACCATTATTACCATGGTTACTGAAACAAACAAAGGAAGCATTTTGCAAAACCTATGGAAAAACTAACGAAAAGTCAATAAACACACACCAACTATCAGACAACCTGCAAACTGCAAATAGAGTCGAAATATACAGTCAGAAAGCAAGCAGGAGACGGTGAATTACACTCTTGCACCGCTAACACGAATGCATTTCAAAAATATTGGAAAAAAAAAGAATCAGGAAAAGGTTGGCTTAAGTATCTAGATAGGAGGGACTATATTAAAGAAAACCAGAAGCTATCTCCTGCTTACTGGTATTCTATAACAGAATAACGGAGATCAAACAAGCCGGACAAGGATGAGTCGGCAGCACATTCTTGCACCACCTTTCTGTACCATACTGACGTACAGGGCAATGAACAGGCAGACACTGCTGCGCGGTCAGCAGTACATGACCTACCAGTTTCTTATAGAGGTATTCCATGTACGGACTATTTTGCTGTAATATCTTCCCACCTTCACACCCGTTGGCAACAACGTTGGTCTACTATGCTCGGCAACAAACTTCAGTCTATTAAACCGAGTATAGGTTACTGGCCGTCTTCTTATCACCAGTGTCGAGGTTGGGAGACTACTCTCTCCCGTCTTCGCATTGGCCATACTCGTCTTACTCATGGATATCTCATGGAGAGGCGTCTTGCTCCTCTCTGTGAGAATTGCCAAGCTCCATTATCAGTCAGCCACATTCTGTTGGACTGCCCACTTTATCAACGAGCACGCAGAATTTACCTCTGTCGTCGTCTTCGCCCCGCTGCTCTCTCTTTACCTTCCCTTCTCGCTGATGGACCCACCTTTCATCCGGACTCTCTTATTGACTTTTTGACAACGACTGACTTACTTCACAAATTCTGATACTTTCAGCCCTTTCTACTTGTATCTCTTGCTACCCTCTACCCCCGTACTATCCCCTGCCCCGCTGTTTTCTGTAACCTGCTGATCATCCCCCCCTCCCTCCTGCCATCCAATTCCCTTGCTTCCTTCCCTACCCTGCAGCGCTGTATAGCCCTTGTGGCTTAGCGCTTCCTTTTGATTATAATAATAATGTACCATACTGATTCACATATTAGAAGAGCAAGTAAGGATACAAGGTGAAGTGCTAGTGAATCAATGAATACCCAAAGAACGAAAAAACTAGAGGGTCATGGTAAAAACTGTTTCAAAATGACAGTGGGTAACGAATAGGGCTTTATCCTCGGAGTTTAGTGCTAGCATCGTTATTATTCCTTATAAATGTAATTGACTTGCTTGAGGGGACTCAGTCCTATTTATTATTGATTGCTAATAAAATTAAAAAAGGGAAATTATAATGAAAAAGTTTAGAAATATCCTACAGGAAGACTTGGACAAACTGTAAAGGTAACCCCCCTCATGGGAGGTTCCTTGACGCTGGTGACGGAATAGGATCTGTGCTCCAGTTCACTGAATTGAGACTGAATGCCTTCCACACTCCCCCCACAGGTGCTGCATAATCCTACGGGTTTAGCCCTCCCCCATGATTATAATAATAATGTGAAGATAACCAAATAAGTGACTAGTCAAATTCAACAGAAGTGAGAAACTACAAAATTGGAACAAGAAAGATGTTGGCGTGAACATTACATCAAGCATATCGCCAGAGGTGCACTTATACCATATAATATCGGCAGCATATTTTTTTCGCCAGTCTGTATATGCTCAACTAAATATACACTTCAGAGTGTGCATTATGATTGGCAATAGATAGCAATGGTCAGTTGATTGGTTACTTCTAAAGCCTATGGCTGGCACGAGGGTCATTATTGCTTTGTTTTCCTAGTGCATAATTAAGAATAATTTCATCCTTATACGAATGATTAAAATAAACTTTCAGTGTAAGTTTATTTAGTTACAGGTAACATACGTGTAAATTACACAGGATAATGGAGGTGTCCCGTGGCTTGGTTGGCAACGCTCTCGCCCCACACACTGAGGGTCCATGGTTCAACCCCCGGCACAGGTAGAAACCTTGGATATGTTTCCTTACACCTGTTGTCTCTGTTCACCTAGCAATAAGTAGGTACCTGAGTGTTAGTCGACTGGTGTGGGTCACATCCCCAGTGGAAATAAGGCAAATATTCCCCGATGACGCACTGACTTATTCGGATTTTTTAACCTGGAAGGTTAAAAATCCAAATAAATGTAACCTTTACCCAGAAAAGTCAAAGTGACTTATTTCCATTGTGCTGAAATCCTGTACTTCCATCGTTGTACACAAAATTCATACTTCTGAAATAAACACAAGATGGAAATAAATCACTATCTGACTTTTCTGGATTATCCTAAGTACTTTACACATATGCTGCTATGTATGATAATTTATGTAACTATTTGTGTAGACCTGAATAAACTTACTTATCCCCTCTGAGTGATCTATGACATTAACAAAACTATATAACATAAGTGTTCTCTTACATTTGTTTTTCACAGTATATTCTTGTATATTTGTATTTTTTTATGTAGTATTATTATAAACAATGTATGAAGTATCTTATCGTGAGATATTGGTGTTAAAAATCTATTTCCATTTTGTTATACTTCGTCTACAAACTACTTAAGTAACCCCTCTTGTGGTAACACTTTCTATAATGGCTCAGGGCGCCCACAGAAAATAATATTGAGCGGTGACTTGAACAAAAAGATCTTGAGCAATATATTTTGTTAAGATAAGATTTCGTTCGGATTTTTAACCCGAAGGGTTAGCCACCCAGAATAACCCAAGAAAGTCAGTGCGTCATCAAGGACTGTCTAACTTATTTCCATTGGGGTCCTTAAACTTGTCCCCAAGGATGCGACCCACACCAGTCGACTAACACCAAGGTACCTATTTGCTGCTAGGTGAACAGGACAACAGGTGTAAGGAAACGTGTCGAAATGTTTCCACCTGCCGGGAATCGAACCTGGGCCCTCCGTGTGTGAAGCGGGAGCTTTAGCCACTAGTCCACCGGGCCTAGCGATACGAGATCCAAAACAACCACGCGGTGAGTAGAATGATAGCTCTAGGCCTTTCGTGCTGCAATCTATACTTCATCAAGAGCTTGCAAAAATGCAGAAAAGAGGAGGGTGTTCAGCAAATAATGTTCCCAGAGGATCAGCCATTCTACTCCCCCAGTGGTTGTTTTGCATTTTTTATAATAATAATAATAATAATAATAATAATAAGAATAATAATCTACAAGAATAGACTCAGCTGACATCACTGTTCACTGACATACTGTATAAAAAGCCCTTGGTTATACAGAACATTTCGGGCAACTTAGGTTAATTTTGGCCCCCAGGATGCGATCCACAACACCACGGTACTTACTGCTACGTGAACAGGGGCAATAGGAAACATACCTAACTTTTCACCGGTGCCAAGGGATCGATCCGGATCCTCAGTGTGAGAGTCGAGGACGGGTTAGAAACCCAGGATAGCCCAAACAAGCCACTGTCTGGCTTATTTCCATTGGAGATCCTTTGATCTCTTTCCCTAGAATGCGGCCAGCAACAGTTCAGCTAGCACTCACGTACTTAATATGCAAGGTCCAGGGACTGTGCTATTATGAGTTACCCTCCTGGTCAATTATGTTAGTCGTTGACTAATAGCAATTGAAATAAGTCACCTTGTCTGACTTTGAGTTATCCTAGGTAATCTGCACATATGCTGCTATGTGTGATAATTTATGTAACTGTATTTATGTGTACCTGTAAACTTCCTTACTTGGCATTATTGCACCAATACCCAAACCTAACCATAAGATTCATCACCAAACCTAACTAAAAGATTTTTCGCCACATCTCCCTGGCTAGTTGTTTAAAACATTTGAGAGGATGGTAATTAACATGTTACTATACATAACGAATATGCATTATCATTGTTAATGGATTTACACATAGCAAATATGTACCAAATTATAAGACATTTTTAACAATTGGGGACAAATTATATAAATAGGAGACACTTATCTTAACTAGCTAGAACTGACATTGGTGGTCTATTGTTATAGTGAATCCTGGGGTTCTAAGAGAAAATCTGCTGCATTATATCAGGGTAACAATCATGAAATTAAAGAAATGCAACTTGGCACGCCTCAAGGCGACAAATCATGTCCTAAACCGTTAAGTGTATTAATCAATGTTCTGCTAAAATCTGTCAGATGCCCTCCAGGAAAATTACAGTGAGCTACTGTATGCTGATGATATTCTTGTATGTACTAAAGTTTTTAGAAAATTGAAAACTAATTTTAAGTTCATGTAACTTGGCTATATATATTCTGTTGAGGAAACTAAAGTGCTTAAGGTTGCACATTACTTGCACAAACCAGTCAAGAATTCTTTAATCCTTAAAAATAGGGACTAAAGAAAACTCTTAGCATCCGTACATTGAGGGATATACACCCTTCACCTCTGTATATACTCCCTGTAAGATACGAAAAATGTTACTCGGAAAATCTGCAAATTATTTTACAGACAATATAAATATACCGTGGTAAAATATAAACTATAGTCCTGAGGACACATGTGGGAATATATTAATGGTACATGTAGGTTTAGCGCCTCATTTTTTTTTATAATGGTACATAATGTCGATTCAGCAGGACAATCCAATAAAATCAACCAGAGACTTAATAACCCAGGATAAATAAGAGAGTTCCCACCCTCATTCTTGACAGGAACGCCACTTTAGACAGGTATTATTTATCTTTCTATAAACATTGTAATAACTCTTTGATAAATATACTTACAAAACTTTGCGTTTCTAAAAAAAAGGGCCTATTTCCTTATAGAGATGCTGAGGCCTCTTTTGTGGTCCATTTAGAGTATTCTTTTAATCTGACTACCCTCAAGGACCCCAATGGAAATAAGTAAGGATCCCAATGAAAATAAGTAAGGACCCCGATGGAAATAAATAAGGACCCCAATGGAAATAAGGACCCCAATAGAAATAAGTCACTGACTATTTTGGGTTATCCTAGGTTCTTTACACATGCTGCTATGCAATAAGATCACAGTAAACAGGTAATATCACAATATGCATATTACAAAAAAGTAATTTTTAAAAGATGATAGTACGATTTACTCCTTTTGTAATAAAGAGTTCGGGATACATAAATACACACATTAATATAAATTAATCTTTAATATATAAAAATCAACTATCTTTGGTCTAGAGGTATTTGAACTATGATATAATAATAATATGTACATGTTACTATAATAAATTATAATCAGCATTTTACTAAAATATAATTAATAACCCTACACAGGGTACAACTCTTGACACTACTGTCACTATATATATATCTCTCTATGCTAAAACAATAAATTATAAATAACATTTTTATAATAATAAATTACAATCAACTGCCTCTCACGACACGAAGTCAGTCACACGACACTGTTCAGTGTACACTACAACCAGGCCATCTTCAGTGTCCCACGACACCCTTTTCATCTCAGTGTTCCACTACGGTCCTGTGCATATCTCAGTGTTCCACTCCATCATACGTCCCTCAGTGTCACACTACGGTCCTGGCCCAGTTCAGTGTAACACTCCAACCTTTTCTTCATGTAATGTCCCACTAAACAGCATCTGACGACTCCGGCCCACAGTTGATAAACGTAGACGGTGAGTCCACAGACATCACCGGTAGTCCAGTAAATCCTCTCCAAAGGCGGTTGACACACCGCTAGCCGAACACCATGCTGCAAGCTCACTGAATGCGGCCGTCAAGTAACTGAGGCCAACAGACTCAGTGAGCTGCGGTGAGCGGTTCTTCTAACGCCAGTAGATAGGTACGATTCGGTGGTCAGGTACCTACTGCATAGACGTGTACCCTGAGGAGTTCAGGTACTTAATGTTGAAGCCAGTAGACGTGTACCCTTCGGTGGTCAGGTACCTACTGCTTAGGTGTGTACAGCGAGGCGCTCAGGTACATAATATTTCTAAAGCCAGTAGACGTGTACCCTTCGGTGGTCAGGTACCTACTGCTTAGGTGTGTACAGCGAGGCGCTCTGGTACATACTGTTACTAAAGCCAGTAGACGTGTACCCTTCGGTGGTCAGGTACCTACTGCTTATGTGTGTACAGCGAGGCGCTCAGGTACATAATATTTCTAAAGCCAGTAGACGTGTACCCTTCGGTGGTCAGGTACCTACTGCTTAGGTGTGTACAGCGAGGCGCTCTGGTACATACTGTTACTAAAGCCAGTAGACGTGTACCCTTCGGTGGTCAGGTACCTACTGCTTATGTGTGTACAGCGAGGCGCTCAGGTACATAATATTTCTAAAGCCAGTAGACGTGTACCCTTCGGTGGTCAGGTACCTACTGCTTAGGTGTGTACAGCGAGGCGCTCTGGTACATAATGTTACTAAAGCCAGTAGACGTGTACCCTTCGGTGGTCAGGTACCTACTGCTTAGGTGTGCACCGTGAGGCACTCAGGCTCTTACTGCTCTAAGGCCGGCTCAGCAGCCCCCACATTGGGTTTGATGACGCACCCAGTGGTACTGCCGGCCGGCAGGTTAACTATTTAACCGCTAGTTTGGCAGGGGCCGCAACAATGCAAAACAACCACTATGAAAAAATAGCGAAATTCCAAGCGCTTTCGTAACTTCTCACATTATCAAGGAACTATGATAGTTCTTTGATAATGTGAGAAGTCACAAAAGCGCTTGGAATTTCGCTATCTTTTCACAGTGGTTGTTTCGCATATTATGATATGTATGATAATCTAGGTAACTACATTTGTGTATATCTGAATAGACTTACCTATTCTGGAAACATGCAACTCTCTGGAAAATGAACTGGCAATCCTTTACATTACCCTTTTTCAGGTTTCCAACACGGGAATCTGGACACCAGGCCTGGTGGCTGAAGCTCCCGCTTCACACACGGAGGACCCGGGTTCGATTCCCTGCGGGTGGAAACATTTCGACACGTTTCCTTACACCTGTTGTCCTGTTTACCTAGCAGCAAATAGGTGCCTGGGTGTTAGTCGACTGGTGTGGGTCGCATTCTGGGGGACAAGATTGAGGACCCGAATGGAAATAAGTTAGACAGTCCTCGATGACGCACTGACTTTCTTGGGTTATCCTGGGTGGCTAACCCTCCTGGGTTAAAAATCCGAACGAATTTTTTTTTATCTTATTCTAGCAGTGCTGGATCATTAACTTCAGTGGTCTGTTAATTAAGATACAGAACCTTAACTACGGTATCGTTATTCCTGTGGGGTTGTGTGTGTGGGTGGGGGCGAGTTGTTTTTTTCGGTGTTTGTAGATTTTGGTTTTGTGTGACCTTGTGTGACCCTGTATGACCTTGTGTGGTCTTGTATGATTGTTTGACCTCTGTATGCAATTGTTCGTTAGATTATCTTAATGACAATGACAAAAAATTTAACGCTATCAGCACTCAGCGCAGGAGAACAATACTTAACAATTACGCCGCTCGATACAATAACACCATATAACACAAAATACTACATAATGCACAATAACGCACAACAGCACCACATAACACCACATAATACAATAACACCATATAACACAAAACACCGCATAATATACAATAACACACAACAGCACCATATAACACACAATAGCACCACACAACACACAATAGCACCATACAACACACAATAGCACCACAACACACAATAGCACCACATAACACACAATAGCACCACATAACACACAATAGCACCATACAACACACAATAGCACCACACAACACACAATAGCACCACATAACACACAATAGCACCATACAACACACAATAGCACCACATAACACACAATAGCACCACAACACAATAGCACCACATAACACACAATAGCACCACATAACACACAATAGCACCATACAACACACAATAGCACCACATAACACACAATAGCACCACAACACACAATAGCACCACATAACACACAATAGCACCACATAACACACAATAGCACCATACAACACACAATAGCACCACATAACACACAATAGCACCACATAACACACAATAGCACCATACAACACACAATAGCACCACATAACACACAATAGCACCACATAACACACAACTAACAATTGCTTTATAAAACAATAACACCATATTACACACAATACCATCTTACTACATATAGTAAAGACACATAACACAACATATCACTTCCACCACATGCTACATATAACTACAAAGCACACAACAACACTACAAAACACATACTAATACCACATATCACACAGACCGCATAACACGCCGGATCAACCAAGGTGTGGTGGATATGTGGACCAGCGGATTGCCAGCAGCAGCAGCCTGGTTGATCAGACAGGCACCATACAAGCCTGGTCCAAGAACGGGCTGCGGGAGTAGATAAACTCTCTAAATTATTCAAAAGTATATGAAAGGAACAATAGCATAGCATAAACAGAGTAAAACGATATAAACGATGCAACAAACCGTACAACGCCAAACACAGTACAGAATAACAGTTTCGAGGGGCATCTGAGATGTACCGGAGAGCCTCTGGCAAGGCAGTGATGGAGTAAGCGATGGTGAAAGTGTTTCTTCTTTTCGGGTCAACCCAGTTCTCTTGGAGACGGCCAATGTATTAAAAAAGATAACACCCGAAACACACTATAGCATCACATAACACACATCTCAATAACACAATATTCCGCACAGTAACACCATACAACTCACATTAACACCACATACAGTAACATAACACCACAAAATATAATGACACCACCACGTGACACAACACAACGTAACACTCCGTACCTAACACCGTCAACAATAGCAAACTGCAGAAAAACACCACAAACATCAGTCAACAACAGAGTTTAAAGCGCAATTTAAATATACAAATTGAATACTTCAGGTTAAATGACGAAAATGAAAGACTTTTATTGTTAAGTTACTGACGGCAAAGTTCACAGCGTTTAAATAGCTGGGTTTAAATAACGGGGTTGAACGGCGTACCTTCATGACAGAGTTAAACATTTAAGTTTTAATTAAAGGGTTAATTGTAGCGTAAAGAACGGAGTTAAATATCGGAGGTTTTAGTGCTGGGCTTAAGTATCGTGGTTTTTAAACTCAGTATCGGAATGTGAATGTCGGGATTAAATATCGTAGTGTAAGGTGTGAAATTAAAAGGCTTGGTTTAAATACTGGAGTTAATGGCCATAGGATAAAGAATGGAGTTAAATATCTTATCTGAATTTTGATATCAAAGTTAAATACCATTATGTTAAGGATGAAATTAAATGCCAGAGATTTAGAACCTATTTAAAGCGCAAATTATACACAACGTCAGGAAGATTAGGACATCTTTGGGGAAGAACTAAACCAGTAAGGGACATACAGCGCCTGGGTAATAGAAATCAGTAAGGTTTGATCCAAGAAGGATAGGGTAGCCATAACTACTTGGATCAAGAGCTCTTCACCGGCATCAAGGCACCCTATTAAAGAGATGGATTATTATTATTATTATTACAATTATTATTGCTATTATTATTAATATATTCATGGGGAACAGCACTCTTGGATCAGCGTTCTGACCCTAACGAGTTTAGCACATTATCAAGAGTCTTCATGTGAGCCCTTACATGAAATCGCTTAGACAACTATACAAATAATATTTCATAAATTATATTCAAAGATTTCAGCAATTTCAGTATTTAGAAAGAGATTTAAAGGTATCTCTCTCTCTCTCTCTCTCTCTCTCTCTCTCTCTCTCTGAGCAAGATACCATTGCTCCCAGACCTCAAAATTCGTTTTTAGGACCTAATTCTGGTAAACTTAATGCTGAAGGTTAGGTTAGGTGAGGTTCGTCAGGAAACAAAACAAGTGTTTCCTGACGCAGGTCTTAGTCAGATGATGACCCGCCGTTGGAGCTTTTGGTCATCTGACTAAGGCCTTCCGCTGGCTTACCAGTCCACCCCTTTAAAAATTATGGTCAATTATAACCATTTATTGTACTTAATACTAAAGAAATTAAGGCCAATGACATACTTGAAGAAGCTGAATATGAACAAATCAAAAGGAACATATGAACTGACAGCCAGTTATAAACGAATGTTCATACCAAATTGCATACCTACTAATGCTAATATTTAAGAGTTGAGTAGAAGATATTAAAGTGCCAAAGGACTGGAATCTTACACACATTATTCCAGTACTTTAAAAAATGGGACAAGATTTGTGCCCTTAGACGTCGTTCTATTAGTTTATCACAAATTTTAGGTAAATATTATGAATAACACAGTTTTTTTGGTAAGTAATAACATAAGCCAAAAAATATCATGGATTCCATAACAAAAGAGTGCTAGACATAAATGATGGAGGCCCCCAGGAATCGGTTTTCAAACGGATCCTCTTCTCAGTGTACATTAGTGATCTCGAGACTGGGCTAACATTAAAGACAATCATATTTAATGATGCTACAAAATTTGGGAAAAGTGCAGCATCCAAAGCAGACTAAATTCCCCATGAGATCTGGATGGTTTAGTGCTGTGATCGGAGAAGTGAAAAAAAAAAGCTTTCAAAGTTTAAATGTTTAAAGAAATGGGTTTTGGATGTTACATTCCTAAACATTAATACAAAATGTTCGGCAGCAAAGTAACTGAAGCAGCAGAAGAAAAAAAAATTTCTAAAAAATCATAAGCAACGACTATAAGTACCAAACAATGCCTATTCGTAAGAAAAATTAGTCCATAACTCGAAACAGTGGAATGAAACTCCCGAGCAGATTTAACACGGACTTGTGTAATTTTTTCTTTTGCGAACAAAATTAATGCAGAATGAAACAAACTACCCACTGAAGTTGTAGCCAGGATGACAATACAATTATTAAGAACGACCTGGACAAGCATCCTTTAGGTAAGGGATTCAGCTAGATACTACGCTTTGGCCAAATGGTATCAAGAGATTCTTGATGGATTCTTGATGTTTATTCAGCAACTGCATTAAGATGATCAGTTGACAAGGACCCTACCGAAGCTAATAATACTAGTGATAGAAGTATATAGTTGTGCTAGTCGTAACACTGGATCTCAGTGGAGTAACAAGAGTAGTTACGATGGAAACTATACTAATTAAATAGAGGAAGTTGCAGTTTAAGCCTTTCACTCTCCTTCATTTCTCTTGTAAATTTCAAGCCTTTTTTTTCAGTAGGTTATGGTATGTTTTCTTCTATTCCGTTCCGTCCGTTTTCATTCCGTCAGCAGCAGAAGGGTGCGGAGTCTTCTTTACTATCATTGTCTCAAGCCCAGAAAATACACTTCAGTCCTAAATCTAGATAGAAGCTCATAGTTTTTCCCAGAAGATATCCTTGGTGTGGACTTTAAAGTCCTCTTCTATCTGTATTTCCCATGAATGCAAGTAAAACTTTCTGGCCTTAGTTAAAATTTAAAACTTGTAGTCTGGACTTGGGATATTGATGTTACATTTAACCACCTTATCCCCCTTTCACAGTCTTCCTCTCGCTTTTACCCCCTCATTCTCTCCCTTCTCACTCTCTCTTTCTCTCTCTCTCTCCTTACTATTCTCGCCCTCTCGGCTTGACACACGCACTGTCGCCAGCAGTCTGAAGGAGCAAGCATCAAAGAACCCAAGGAGGCAAGCCGGAAATCTTTAATCCTAACAGTGTCTTGGTGAGCGTCCTGCAGTGAGCAAAGGGAAAGGCGAGTGGTCCCTAGCATATATGTAAAGGAGGGACAGAATGCAAGAAAGAGGAGAGAAGTGTAGAGGGTAGAGGAAGGAAGATGAGGGAGAAGAGGATAATATGGGCAGATGAAGAAAAGATTGAAGAAGAAAAAAAAACAGGAAACAAGAACGAGGGGAAAGGGAGGAGTGTAAAAAAATGGAGATAGATAAGGCAAAGTATGGGAGAGAGAGAGAGAGAGAGAGAGAGAGAGAGAGAGAGAGAAATAAAAAGGGTTAGGCAGGAAGGGGAAATATATGAAATTATTAGAAATGGAGAGATGGGGGTAAGAAGAAAGGAGACACGGAAAGGAGAGAGAAACGAGATGAAAGGGAGAGATATGGTAATATTATTGAGGTTTTCATATTGGTTACTGCCTTCTCTGTCACCCCAACCTAAGAGGACGTTAATTGGAGAAGCGTAACCCGGTGTTATAGATTAACCTTTGTTAGAGTACGACGCTTTGTATGTGTACTCACCTATTTGTGGCTGCAGGGATCGAGTCAACTCCTGGCCATGCCTCTTCGCTGGTAGCTACTAGGTCCACCGTGTGTACTCAGCTAATTGTACTCACCTAATTGTGGTTGCAGGAGTCGACACTCAGCTCCTGGCCCCGCCTTTTCACTGTGTGTGTGTGTGTGTGTGTGTGTGTGTGTGTACTCACCTATTTGTACTCACCTATTTGTGGTTGCAGGGGTCGAGTCCTAGCTCCTGGCCCCGCCTCTTCACCGGTTGCTACTAGGCCCTCTCTCTCCCCGCTCCATGAGCTTTATCAAACCTCGTCTTAAAACTGTGTATGGTTCCTGCCTCCACTACGTCATTTTCTAGGCTATTCCACTGCCTGACAACTCTATGACTGAAGAAATACTTCCTAATATCTCTCTGACTCATTTGTGTCTTCAACTTCCAATTGTGGCCTCTTGTTTCTGTGTCCCCTCCCTGGAACATCCTGTCTTTGTCCACCTTGTCTATTCCACGCAGTATTTTATATGTCGTTATCATGTCTCCCCTGTAGGGGCAAGGAGGAATAACATCTTGTAGGAGTGAGGAAGAGCCAGTTGTGAGTGTGGGGGAAGTTCGTGAGGCAGTAGGTAAAATGAAAGGGGGTAAGGCAGCCGGGATTGATGGGATAAAGATAGAAATGTTAAAAGCAGGTGGGGATATAGTTTTGGAGTGGTTGGTGCAATTATTTAATAAATGTATGGAAGAGGGTAAGGTACCTAGGGATTGGCAGAGAGCATGCATAGTTCCTTTGTATAAAGGCAAAGGGGATAAAAGAGAGTGCAAAAATTATAGGGGGATAAGTCTGTTGAGTGTACCTGGTAAAGTGTATGGTAGAGTTATAATTGAAAGAATTAAGAGTAAGACGGAGAATAGGATAGCAGATGAACAAGGAGGCTTTAGGAAAGGTAGGGGGTGTGTGGACCAGGTGTTTACAGTGAAACATATAAGTGAACAGTATTTAGATAAGGCTAAAGAGGTCTTTGTGGCATTTATGGATTTGGAAAAGGCGTATGACAGGGTGGATAGGGGGGGCAATGTGGCAGATGTTGCAAGTGTATGGTGTAGGAGGTAGGTTACTGAAAGCAGTGAAGAGTTTTTACGAGGATAGTGAGGCTCAAGTTAGAGTATGTAGGAAAGAGGGAAATTTTTTTCCCAGTAAAAGTAGGCCTTAGACAAGGATGTGTGATGTCACCGTGGTTGTTTAATATATTTATAGATGGGGTTGTAAGAGAAGTAAATGCGAGGGTCTTGGCAAGAGGCGTGGAGTTAAAAGATAAAGAATCACACACAAAGTGGGAGTTGTCACAGCTGCTCTTTGCTGATGACACTGTGCTCTTGGGAGATTCTGAAGAGAAGTTGCAGAGATTGGTGGATGAATTTGGTAGGGTGTGCAAAAGAAGAAAATTAAAGGTGAATACAGGAAAGAGTAAGGTTATGAGGATAACAAAAAGATTAGGTGATGAAAGATTGAATATCAGATTGGAGGGAGAGAGTATGGAGGAGGTGAACGTATTCAGATATTTGGGAGTGGACGTGTCAGCGGATGGGTCTATGAAAGATGAGGTGAATCATAGAATTGATGAGGGAAAAAGAGTGAGTGGTGCACTTAGGAGTCTGTGGAGACAAAGAACTTTGTCCTTGGAGGCAAAGAGGGGAATGTATGAGAGTATAGTTTTACCAACGCTCTTATATGGGTGTGAAGCGTGGGTGATGAATGTTGCAGCGAGGAGAAGGCTGGAGGCAGTGGAGATGTCATGTCTGAGGGCAATGTGTGGTGTGAATATAATGCAGAGAATTCGTAGTTTGGAAGTTAGGAGGAGGTGCGGGATTACCAAAACTGTTGTCCAGAGGGCTGAGGAAGGGTTGTTGAGGTGGTTCGGACATGTAGAGAAAATGGAGCGAAACAGAATGACTTCAAGAGTGTATCAGTCTGTAGTGGAAGGAAGGCGGGGTAGGGGTCGGCCTAGGAAGGGTTGGAGGGAGGGGGTAAAGGAGGTTTTGTGTGCGAGGGGCTTGGACTTCCAGCAGGCATGCGTGAGCGTGTTTGATAGGAGTGAATGGAGACAAATGGTTTTTAATACTTGACGTGCTGTTGGAGTGTGAGCAAAGTAACATTTATGAAGGGATTCAGGGAAACCGGCAGGCCGGACTTGAGTCCTGGAGATGGGAAGTACAGTGCCTGCACTCTGAAGGAGGGGTGTTAATGTTGCAGTTTAAAAACTGTAGTGTAAAGCACCCTTCTGGCAAGACAGTGATGGAGTGAATGATGGTGAAAGTTTTTCTTTTTCGGGCCACCCTGCCTTGGTGGGAATCGGCCGGTGTGATAATAAAAAAAAAAAAATAATAATGTCTCCCCTGACCCTCCTGTCCTCCAGTGTCGTCAGGCCGATTTCCCTTAATCTTTCTTCATAGGACATTCCCCTTAGCTCTGGAACTAACCTTGTCGCAAACCTTTGTACTTTCTCTAGTTTCTTGACGTGCTTTATCAAGTGCGGGTTCCAAACAGGTGCTGCATACTCCAGTATGGGCCTGACATACACGGTGTACAGTGTCTTGAATGATTCCTTACTAAGGTATCGGAATGCTGTTCTCAGGTTTGCCAGGCGCCCATATGCTGCAGCAGTTATCTGATTGATGTGTGCTTCCGGAGACATGCTCGGTGTTATACTCACACCAAGATCTTTCTCCTTGAGTGAGGTTTGCAGTCTTTGGCCACCTAGCCTATACTCTGTCTGTGGTCTTCTGTGCCCTTCCCCTATCTTCATGACTTTGCATTTGGCAGGATTAAATTCGAGAAGCCATTTGCTGGACAAGGTGTCCAGTCTGTCCAGGTCTCTTTGAAGTCCTGCCTGGTCCTCATCAGATTTAATTCTCCTCATTAACTTCACATCATCTGCAAACAGGGACACTTCTGAGTCTAACCCTTCCGTCATGTCGTTCACATATACCAAAAATAGCACTGGTCCTAGGACCGACCCCTGTGGGACCCCGCTCGTCACAGGTGCCCACTGTGATACATCATTACGTACCATGACTCGTTGTTGCCTCCCTGTCAGGTATTCTCTGATCCATTGCAGTGCCCTTCCTGTTATATGTGCCTGATGCTCTAGCTTCTGCACTAATCTCTTGTGAGGAACTGTGTCAAAGGCCTTCTTGCAGTCCAAGAAGATGCAATCAACCCACCCCTCTCTCTCGTGTCTTACTTCTGTTATTTTATCATAAAACTCCAGAAGGTTTGTGACACAGGATTTGCCTTCCGTGAATCCGTGCTGGTTGGGATTTATACTCCTGTTCCGTTCCAGGTGCTCCACCACTCTCCTCCTGATAATCTTCTCCATAATTTTGCATACTATACACGTCAATGACACAGGTCTATAGTTTATTGCCTCTTTTCTGTCTCCTTTTTTAAAAATGGGAACTACATTTGCCGTCTTCCATACCTCAGGTAGTTGCCCAGTTTCCAGGGATGTGTTGAAGATTGTGGTAAGTGGCACGCACAACATATCTGCTCCCTCTCTAAGGACCCACGGAGAGATGTTGTCCGGTCCCATTGCCTTTGAGGTATCGATGTCCCTTAGCAGTTTCTTCACCTCCTCCTCATCTGTATGTATGTCGTCCAACACTTGTTGGTGTATTCCTTGCTGGTGTCCCCATCTGGTCTGTCCCCCCAGAGTCCTTCCTGTCTCTACTGTAAATACTTCCTTAAATCTCGTGTTGAGCTCCTCACATACCTCTTGATCGTTTCTTGTGAGTTCTCCACCTTCTTTCCTCAGCCTTATCACCTGGTCCTTGACTGTTGTCTTCCTCCTAATGTGGCTATACAGCAGTTTCGGGTCAGATTTGACTTTCGATGCTATGTCGTTTTCATACTGTCGCTGGGCCTCCCTCCTTATCTGTGCATACTCGTTTCTGGCTCTTCTACTAATCTCCTTGTTTTCCTGGGTCCTATGCCTCCTGTACCTTTTCCATTCTCTGTTGCACTTAGTTTTTGCCTCCCTACACCTTCGGGTAAACCAAGGACTCGCTTTGGTCTTCCTATTATTTCTGTTTCCCTTGGGAACAAAACTTTCCTCTGCCTCCTTGCACTTTGTTGCCACATATTCCATCATCTCGTTTACTGATTTTCCTACCATTTCTCTGTCCCACTGAACCTCCTGCAGGAAGTTTCTCATACCTGTGTAGTCCCCCCTTTTATAGTTTGGCCTGTCCCCTTCAGTTCCTGTTACCTTCTCCACTTGTAACTCTACTATATAGTCAAAACTCAGAACCACATGATCGCTAGCTCTAAGGGGCCTCTCGTAAGTGATGTCCTCAATGTCTGAACTGCTCAGGGTGAACACAACATCCAGTCTTGCTGGCTCATCCTCCCCTCTCTCTCTGGTTGTGTCCCTGACATGTTGATGCATGAGGTTTTCAAGTACCACATCCATCATCTTGGCTCTCCACGTTTCGGGACCCCCATGTGGCTCCAGGTTTTCCCAGTCGATCTCCCTGTGGTTGAAATCGCCCATTACCAGTAACTTTGCTCTGCTCGAGTGAGCTCTTCTTGCCACCTCAGCCAGTGTGTCCACCATCACCCTGTTGTTTTCTTCGTACTCCTCTCTTGGCCTCCTGCAGTTCTGTGGTGGGTTATACATCACTCCAATGACTACTTTATGTTCTCCGGACTGAATTGTACCTACAATGTAGTCTCTTTCTCCAATCATGTCCACGCCTTCCATTTCCTCAAATCCCCATCGGTGTTTTATGAGCAGTGCAACCCCTTCTCCCCCTCTACTCCTTCTATCTTTCCTCAGGATCTGATATCCTGTTGGGAAGATTGTGTCTGTTATTGTCTCAGCGAGTTTTGTTTCTGTGACTGCTATGATGTCTGGGGATTTTTCACTGATTCTTTCGTTCCACTCCTCATGTTTATTCGTTATTCCATCCGCGTTTGTGTACCAAACCTTTAGTTTCTTTTCTATCATTGTGGTCATGCAAGAATATTGGGGTTGGGGGAGCGAGAGCCTTGTTGGGGGCCTATATGGGGCTGTGGTGTAGGTGGGGTTTGTGTTGATGGGGGTGGGGTCAGAATGCCCATAAGGGACAGCTGTTGGGGTGAGGTTTGTGATATGGGGGTTGGTGGCAGAGGGAACAGTGAGTGGGTTGTAGTATAGGTTGCTCAGTTGCGTTGTGTGTTAGTGTGTGTGTGTGTGTGTGTGTGTGTGTGTGTGTGTGTGTGTGTGTGTGTGTGTGTGTGTGTGTGTGTGTGTGTGTGTGTCTTTGCCATCGAATTTGTTTAATGTATATACAATCGATCTCTTTTATCATCCACGTTGTAAAAAGAAACTATGTCTAGGCTCTCGAAATATTCTGTGGTCATTTCTGGTCATACAATTCTCGTTTTCTTGTGACGCTCGTTTTCTTTTGAGTCAACAAATCGCGGGTAATAAACGTTCTGACGGAGATGAATGTATCCAATGTAGTTTAAAAAAGTTCTCTAATAATGATGAAAATTTCTTAGATCATATCTAAGAGTGCAATCTTCTCTTGGATGAAAGTGCTGCTGCCTTATATTTTTGGATGTTTTGTCCAATTTTTCGTTTTTTTCTAATTATTGAGCACAATATCTTATCGAAGGTAAATTACACATATATAGCTATGTATGATAATTTGTGTAACTGTATTTATGTGTAACTGAATAAAGTTACTAAAATTAGTTTCTGGAGATGCAGAATTTGTTAGTGTTTATCGAGAATTTTGGTGACGTTAGCAATTATTTTGTGAAAGAGAGAGAAAGAGAGAGAGAGAGAGAAAGAGAGAGAGAGAGAGAGAGAGAGAGAGAGAGAGAGAGAGAGAGAGAGAGAGAGAGAGAGAGAGAGAGAGAGAGAGAGAGAGAGAGAGAGAAAGAAAGAGGAAACTTCCCACCTCTCAGCTACAAGATATAAACGTGAATTATAGTCTCTGCAGTAATCAGCGTCCATCTTTTTCAAACAAGATGTGACAGGGAAGGGAAATCGCACGTTATTTTACCTCTGTGAGACGTCCACTAAAGCGAGAAAGAAGGTGCCCAGGGGTCCAGTCTCTGTGGGAAGGGGGCGGAAAGGGATGGGAGGGGGGAGGACAAGGGATGGAGGGGGTGAAGTGTGGAGGGTCGCCGATATTTCGAATGAGGGCACGAAGGGAGAGAGGGATTGTGTCTAGCATAAGGAATGTTTGCTGTTTATAGGTTTGTTGGAGATGGTTGGTTAGCTGGAAAAATAGCAGAACTGGTGGAGGTGGAGAAGAGACACACGGTGCGAAACAATATTTAACTGGATCAGCTTTTCGCTCGGTGTATAGCTTAAAGTCATTATTTCATCAAGCTGATACAGAGCGAAACGTTGTCCTGGAGGTTACCTCCAGGTTGCTCTGCCACCTGCGTATTTTCTCCAATAATGTCGACAGAAATGGAAGAAGATGGATGGATGAAAAGGAAATGGGATACGAGGATGAAGAAGGTTTGGGAAGAGGGCTGGATGGAGAAAGAATGTGGCAGGAGAGAATGGTATTGGATGGGGAGAGAATGAGGTATGTGGGTTTCGGGAAGAATATCAATGTCTGGAACTAACTGGGCATCTCTCTTATTCTATTTCAGTAATGAAATTATTGGATGGTTCAAGGTAATTATGTGTGGGAGTGAGTCGGTGAGGTGATGGCATTTTGATAGGTGAAACGGGAAAATTCTTTGACTCAGTTGCCTTAGGCATATGATGATCCAGTACTGAGTAGTAGTAGCGGTAGCAAGAGTAACAGTAGTAGTAGTAGTAGTAGTAGTAGTAGTAGTAGTAGTAGTAGTAGTAGTAGTAGTAGTAGTAGTAGTAGTAGTAGTAGTAGTAGTAGCAGCAGCAGCAGCAGCAGCAGCAGCAGCAGCAGCAGCAGCAGCAGCAGGAGGCAGCAGGAGGCAGCAGGAGGCAGCAGCAGTAATAGTAGTAGTTGTAGTTTCTCTCTCCTCTACTTGATTCGCCGGTACGCTCCCGGCCCGGGTCTTTTCCAGATGGTGACCCGGCCTCGACTCCCTGTCTAGGGAGTGTCGTGAGACTCATGTCTGCCATGGGAGGAGGTATAAGTACCTCCTCATCCTCTAGGACCAACTGTCCCTAGGCCTAGCAACATTCCCCACCCTCACGGGGCTCGTAGGAAGAAGCTAGAACTCTGGTCTGCCATCTTCCCCGCCCCTGGAGGGCTCGTGAGAATGGCAGTCTTGTGAGCTGCAGGTGGTAGCAAGCTCTGGCTCTGGCACCTTCCCCGCCCTGTAAGGGCCCGAGGGAGTGGTGTCGCTATTGGAGTTGTTGTAATATTTACTGAGCACTTTGACCATGCAGTAACACACACACACACACACAATTTATGTAAAACTTCTCAGAGTAACATTAAAATTTCCATAGTAAATGAGTATTTGCTATTTTCTTAGAAATAATTCTTCGGAATACCAAATTTTAGCCAGGCCTCCTGATTGACCGCTTGATCAGTCTGGTTGACACCAGACTTGCAATTGCGAAAACGTTGCTTAGGTACCAAGTACACCATAGATTTTTTTTTCTCCACCATTTAGTGAGTCTCGTAGATAAAATTATTTTACTGGAAAAAATGTCTTCGCTTGGCTAAAAAACAAAAAAAGTGACTTATGAATACAATCTAGTTTGAGGCCTTCAAGCTTTCAGCAGGTTGATATTTAGGTAATACAGTGATAGAATATACAGTGACACACACCCATGTCTTGTCCCTGTGAACTGATAAAGTCCTGGTGGACGAAGCGTCTTCACAATACAGTGCCATCAACCTATATGCGTTTTATTTACTCGCATCGCAAATTTTTGCCCAGAATTATGTTTAGTAGGTATTGTAGTATTGACCCCAAAGCGGATATTCGTACCATGAAGAGTAACAAGAGGTAGATAGTGAATGTCGACAAATGGCAAGAGTGAACTTTAATGGGACAAAACATCGCCCACTGTGGGTCTTGATGGATTTCGTTGAGCACTTGACAGTGGTCCACACCTCTTTAAATTAAAGACTTTGTCTTTGATTCTCAAAGAGTAACAAGATTGTCATGTATAGCAACAGAAGTATGGTGCTGCCCTATTTTATGTGATAGGTACATATTGGGAACGAAAGTTGGTGATCCTCGGCTCGGTTGGCAATGCACTCGCCTCACACACACTGAGTGTCTGTAGTTCAGTCTCCGGCACGGGTGGAAACGTTGAGCAAGTTTCCTTACACCTGCTGTCTCTGTTCACCTAGCAGTGAGTAGGTACCCGGGTGTTAATCTATTGTTGTGGGTCGCATCTTGGGGAACAAAATTGAAGGACCCCAATGAAAATAAGAGTCATCGATGACCCACCAACTTTATTGGGTTATCCTAGGTGGCTAACCCTCCTGGTTTAAAAATTTGAACAAATCTTATCGTATGTTTTCCTGTCGTATTTCATAACACAATATGACAAGACTGCCAATCCTCATTTTCACTTACCCTTCAGTTTATCAATAAAACTGTGAACAAAATTGCGTCTACAGCACAAAACACCAGTCGCCGTATTGTGCCTTTTTAATTCTTTAGTTTCTATAGATATAAGGTATCTTCTTTCCTTTATTTCACTCTATAAATCAAGAACACGACAGAATATAAAACGAGTGATATTAGTATTTTGAAACAAATTCCATCTATGCCTAAAATGCGCAGCCTTGGTGGACATTAACCCTGACTCACGCCTCAAATGTCAACAAAACATGAAAGTGTTTTGCAAATATTCCCGTGAAGGAGAGATACCGGAGAGAGCAATAACGATGAATTCACAGATAACACGCAAAAAGGCACTATATCGTGACTGGAACATTACACAAATAACCCGCACATAGGAGAGAGGAGCTTACGACGACGTTTCGGTCCGACTTGGACCATTTATAAGGTCACACTTTGTAAATGGTCCAAGTCGGATCGAAACGTCGTCGTAAGCTCCTCTCTCCTATGTGAGGGTTATTTGTGTATTGTTCCAGTCACGGTATTGTGCCTTTTTGTTATTAATAACGATGAAGCAGCAGCAGTAGCGTGAAATATAACCCGAGACGAGGGATAAACATGGATAAAAAAATATATGTACAGAAAGAAGAATAATCCTAGATGACATTTTGCGAGGGTAATGGGGCTGGTAAGAGGCAGAGGAGAGCAGCTTGACGACAAGAATTGTCGTCAGAACCAGACACGACAAGTATTTGGAAGAGAAAAATATAAGAAATATTACGAATAAGGCAGAGAGAGAGAGAGAGAGAGAGAGAGAGAGAGAGAGAGAGAGAGAGAGAGAGAGAGAGAGAGAGAGAGAGAGACTATCAAGGTCAGCTTCTCTTTAAGTTGTCATGAAAGCAGGGTTTACGAGCAGATCTCTCGACCTGAACGGCGTCAGGCAGCTAAACAGCCCTTGACTAGCCTATTTTACCCTATAATACCGTATACTGTTCTCTTACTTGCACCTACAGCCCTCATTCTAGCTAGCGCTTTTACTAGCAACTACAGCGCTCGCCCTAGCTAGAGTTCTTACCAGCAACTACAGCCTCGCACTAGTGTTCTTGAAGATTGAGACCCTTATGCAATACATGGGAATCTTTATTGGGAAAACGTTTCGCCACACAGTGGCTTCATCAGTCCAGTACAAAGCAGAAAGGTGTAAGGAGAGGAGGAGTTTGAGGTAATCAGTCCCTCAGCCTGGAGTCGATGTGTTCAGTCCATCAATCTTGTAGAAAGCACAGCATAGGGCCGTAGACGTGGCTTATATACTGTAGTTAGGTGAGGCGAAGCAGGTGTAGGCGGGGTCATAGTGGAACCATCCACTAGTCGAAGTAGGTCTTCGTCCAAAGATTGGACAAGTTTAGAAGAATTCTTCGTATCAAGATCCCATGATGCTGCACATCGACTCCAGGTTGAGGGACTGATTACCTCAAATTCCTCCTCTCCTTACACCTTTCTGCTTTGCATTGGACTGATGAAGCCACTGTGTTGAAACGTTTCCTCAATAAAGATTCCCATATGTTGCATAAGTGTCTCAATCTTCAACTTGTAGGTTTTATCACACTAGTGTTCTTATAATCGCCTGCCCTTACGGTGGCAAGTACTCTCCCTATCATCTACGGCCTTCAAGATAGTCAGCACTATACCAAACTATACCTTAAGTGATTATGATTATTGTGCACTACGGTCTAGTGCACAATAGCATATATTTTCCCTTTTCTACACAAAACTAAATAATTAAACGCAGTTTACTACCATTTAATGTTTCCAACATGTATTAGCTTCTGCTTGTATATATTAACTCATTAATTCATATATGTACATAAAACATCTTCGGTATATATATATATATATATATATATATATATATATATATATATATATATATATATATATATATATATATATAACGGTCAGATGGAGGTGGATGACGGCTCTAGGTCTTTCCTGTTGCAGCCAATATTTTTTCAAGAGCTTGCAATAGTGAAAAGGAATGGAGATGATCCCAGGTAGGTGAGTCTAGGGAGGCATCCTTCCAGGGAAGAGAGTGCCAAGGGCCACTGGCTTGAATGCCAAGTGCCTAACCATCCGATACCAGATGCCAAAGGATCCAGAAAGTAACTTTATTTAGGCACAGGTACACAAATACTGTTACATACATTATCCTCCATAGTAAGATGTGAAAATTATCTAGGATAACCCAAAAATTCGGACAAGGAAGTATTTTAAGAACCATCAGAGAAAAACAACCAATAAGCGTTAAATGTGTGATAATAAACCAGAGAATATAACGGTAATGACATATCAAGAATCAAGAACGAGCCAACAACCTTCCATACGTTTTGTACTAAACAAAAATAACTCGCTTAACCTTCCATAAGTTTTGTTATGAAGAAACAAAAATAACTCGCTCAACCTTCCATACGTTTTGTACTAAAGCAACAAAAATAACTCGCTCAACCTTCCATACGTTTTGTACTAAAGCAACAAAAATAACTCGCTCAACCTTCCATACTTTTTGTACTAAAGAAAAAAATAACTCGCTTAACCTTCCATAAGTTTCGTTACAAAGAAACAAAAATAACTCGCTCAACCTTCCATATGTTTCGTTACAAAGAAACAAAAATAACTCGCTCAACCTTCCATAAGTTTCGTTACAAAGAAACAAAAATAACTCGCTCAACCTTCCATACTTTTTGTACTAAAGAAAAAAATAACTCGCTTAACCTTCCATAAGTTTCGTTACAAAGAAACAAAAATAACTCTCTCAACCTTCCATATGTTTCGTTATAAAGAAACAAAAATAACTCGCTCAACCTTCCATAAGTTTCGTTACAAAGAAACAAAAATAACTCGCTCGTGTTTGTGGCATTTTTTTTCTAAAGATCAGGACATTCCTCTCATAACTCACACTTAAGAAAAAATTATCAATTTTTCTATTTCCAAAAACTTGCATAATCGTCAACAATATATTTTAAAGATTTTTTAATTCAAGGAAAAACTTATCCAGTGTTATGGAACCTTCCACAGTTACTGAAATATTTTCATTAATAAATGTTCACTACTTGTGTGACAAAGAAACATTCATCTGTGTAATTCACCAGTTTTTTTTTGTTTAACATCAGTAAAAGGCTGAAATAGTTCCCATTGCATTAGTAAATACAGTTGTTATATGTACAATCCTCAGAATGGGAATTGAGGAAAATGGATTGACTCGTACAAAAATTTATTTGTGCCTCTCTCGTCACATGTTCAACTGTCTGTATGCAATTATGGGCTTTTTTTTCTGTTGACTCTTTAAATAATTGAACCTCTGGCATCTGGAATCGGATAGTAAGGCATTTGACGGTCCGGTCAGCAGCTCTTGGCTTTCTCTCTCTTTTTCCTGGTTGGATGCCTCTCTAGAAACACCTACCTGGGCTGATTTCCATTCCTTTTCTCTATTGCAAGCTCTTAAAAAATGTTGACTGCAATGCGAGAGACCAAGAGTTGTCATTCAAGTTTCCCCTGTAGTTGTTTTGAATTTGTAATAAATTATTTGCGATTATTGCGTATATGTAGTATATAATTTTAGGAACAAATTTAATTATAAAAATAAGTGAATCAACAAATACTTTTACTATTACAAGAAAAAATATTAAAATTAGTAAGAATACTGTGTGTGTACTCACCTAATTGTGGTTGAGGGGTCGAATCATAGCTCCTGGCCTCCTGAGAGAGAGAGAGAGAGAGAGAGAGAGAGAGAGAGAGGGGGGGGGGGGGGGGCTCAGTAGAAGCCGTCTGGAGCAGGAATGGATCTCTTCGCTGCGTATTGTTTGAGCCGTCAAAGCGAGATGTCCACCAGGATGGGATCTGGCTCTGCCAAGGAACTCCTTTGAGAGAAAAAAATAACTATCTGTAGTACTGTATGAGTTCATAACTCGAAACAGTGGCATGAAACTGCAAGGCAGAAGATGCAACAGGATCGTATGCAAAGTTCTTTTCTTTTTTTACAAACGAATTATAGCAGATTGGAATAAACTACCGCTGATGTTGTAAGCTCGACGGCAATACAATAATTCAAGAACCAGCTAGAGAAGCACTTTGCAAATATTGGATTCAACTAGATACATCGTGCTTTAGTAGGAGTTGCCGGAACATAGGAAATAATAGGTTATTGTAGCTAGCAAGGGTATGGTGAGGGAGAAGAGGAATAAGAAGTTGGCTTGAACACTTGTCATTTCCTCAACCATTCACTAAACCCTCACTAAATCAACTCTTAAATTTCAGCAGACCTTCATTTACAAAAGATGGAGCAAAAGTCAACAGATTCCTGATTGCACAAAACTGCTTAAGGACGATCAGGTGACAGCGAGGCAACCGAATCAATAGTGGTAGAAGTTAAGGGTTGTGATGACCTTAGAAGAACCGGTGGTAATCAGAAGCAGAACTAATGGTGTAGACAGCTCTGTAAATAACAGTGGAGTGACATGAGTAGTGAGAGAGAAATAGTACTAACATAGTGTTTCATCCACATTCATCTCTCTTATAAGCTCCACGCTTCTTTTCTCGCTTGTTATTTACGCCAGAAGTGACCGGAGGGAGTGGAGGGTGGGAAGAGAGCCTTCTGTTCTAAATGGTTATAGCTATGGCCATAATTTTTAAAGGGGTGGACCGGTAAACCAGCGGAAGACCTCGGTCAAATGACCAAAGCTCCAACAGAGGGTCATCATCTAAGACCCGCGACAGGAAATACTTGTCCTTTTTCCTGACGAACCTTACCTAACCTAATCTGTTCTTATCACTGTCCCAAACACATAAATAAACGATAGTCCTTAAAAACCTTAATCTAGATAGAATATAGTTCTCAGCACATATCCCATGCATTCCCACGTACTCCTGTGATGCACGTCATCAGATGCATTTACTGAGCCAGTTAACCATGGCTGGAAGAGCACGAAAGGATGTGGTGGGAGATGTACATGCTAAACGGCCCCCTTGAAGTTCACGGAATTTTTTCTTATCTAAATATCTCGAACAATAACATCAGAGAAAGATCTAAGTTCACATGTAAGGCCAGCAATCAGATTTCACTGACAAAATGAGCAAACATGACTGTCATGTGCTGTGTACTTGGTCTGCCTATCATGTACAGTAGTTACATGTGTACTTATGAAATATCTTGAGAACTACTAAATACAGGGGGTGTACTCTATACAAAATTTGTTTTCATAGTCTTATGAACTTGGGTAATTAATTCGTCTCATTACTCACTAATTTACTGAATAATTTTATCAGGTAGTTCAACTTTGTTCTAAATTATGCCGAGTCTAGCTTCTTACATATCAAATTTCACGATCCTCGGTAAAATATCTAATAGCAAGGTAATCAGAAAATGCTCCAGAAAGTCCCAGTTTTTTTTTAAAGCTGCTTGACTATATTCAAGAAGGTCGGCTCCGGCTGAGAGATTTCATTACGTGAAATCCGTGTAAAGTAATATGTGAGGAAAACA
Source organism: Cherax quadricarinatus (assembly GCF_038502225.1). NCBI lineage: Eukaryota > Metazoa > Arthropoda > Malacostraca > Decapoda > Parastacidae > Cherax > Cherax quadricarinatus. The sequence goes on along the minus strand of NC_091336.1, from coordinate 22,605,195 downwards.
TTGCTAGCTTCGGTGGCCAGCATGAAAGTATCGCAGAGAGAATTAGTATTATTATTAACTTGGGAAACATCACACCCATACGGCTAATACAACACTAGGGGAATGTGAAGCAATCGGGTTTGATCGAAGAAAGTGGAGCGTAGACCCAGTTCAGTGGGTTAGAGTAGGAAAGTAACATTGTTAATGTTCACCTTTAACAGAATTTTAATTTATCTGCACTTTAGAGCGATAATTAAACTCGACTTTCACAAATTATGGAGTTAAATGGGTTTTCTAATCTCTAAAATGTTGGCAAACGTTATTCACAGGTATATACATATTGGGTGTATATATGCAGATATATACACTTATCGATATATATGCTCACTGAAGTCAGTTAGCAAAGGAAGGGATGCTAGTTCGGCAGAAAACAAGTGTCTCCATTCAAGGATAAAATTAAAATTTCCTGAATTCACTGTCTGTTCTTGTAAAGTCGTACTAAACAAAGTTAGTTTCCGTTTATTAACAAAAGTTAAAGAATTTTAAGGTTATATTATCAAATTTAAATATGAAAAACAACAGACTAAAGATCCCCGACCACTGCAACAATGACACTGGTCAAGCCAAACGAAGAAAGCAACGTTCGGGATATGCAAAGTTGTAATAAAGTTGGTAGAATTACCGACAATATGTAAAGTAAAAGGACGCAAGTGCAACTAATGTGACATTTTATTGTGGCAACGTTTCGCTCTCCAGGAGCTTTATCAAGCCATTACAAACAATGTGCAAAGAAAGGTATAAAATACCGACAATATGAAAGTTAAGACACATGTGCAACATCTGGATATCTTTATTGTAGTAGACGTTTCGCCATCCAGTGGCTTTATCAATACAGATTCTAGGACATAATAGGAAGACAGTAGAACTATATACAAAAGATGAGGTAATCAGTCCCTCGGCCTTGGAGTTAGTGTTCACAGCATCGTGGTGGAGGAGAGTCTGGAGCAAAGGCAAGAAGACTGGCGCTTTTTATAGGCGTCAGTGAATGGGACGGGCAGCAGACGAGGTCAGTCACTGGTAGGCGGGATTCCCCAGTGGAAGTAGGTCCTTCCCAAAGAGATGGGTTAGTTGCAGCAGCCGTGAAGAAGGTCTTGTAGATGTCCTCTGAACCAAGATTCCATGATGTTGCAGTGTCTGACAAGTTGTGCAAAGAAAGGTATAAAATACCGACAATATGAAAGTTAAGACACATGTGCAACATCTGGATATCTTTATTGTAGTAGACGTTTCGCCATCCAGTGGCTTTATCAATACAGATTCTAGGACATAATAGGAAGACAGTAGAACTATATACAAAAGATGAGGTAATCAGTCCCTCGGCCTTGGAGTTAGTGTTCACAGCATCGTGGTGGAGGAGAGTCTGGAGCAAAGGCAAGAAGACTGGCGCTTTTTATAGGCGTCAGTGAATGGGACGGGCAGCAGACGAGGTCAGTCACTGGTAGGCGGGATTCCCCAGTGGAAGTAGGTCCTTCCCAAAGAGATGGGTTAGTTGCAGCAGCCGTGAAGAAGGTCTTGTAGATGTCCTCTGAACCAAGATTCCATGATGTTGCAGTGTCTGACAAGTTGTGCAAAGAAAGGTATAAAATACCGACAATATGAAAGTTAAGACACATGTGCAACATCTGGATATCTTTATTGTAGTAGACGTTTCGCCATCCAGTGGCTTTATCAATACAGATTCTAGGACATAATAGGAAGACAGTAGAACTATATACAAAAGATGAGGTAATCAGTCCCTCGGCCTTGGAGTTAGTGTTCACAGCATCGTGGTGGAGGAGAGTCTGGAGCAAAGGCAAGAAGACTGGCGCTTTTTATAGGCGTCAGTGAATGGGACGGGCAGCAGACGAGGTCAGTCACTGGTAGGCGGGATTCCCCAGTGGAAGTAGGTCCTTCCCAAAGAGATGGGTTAGTTGCAGCAGCCGTGAAGAAGGTCTTGTAGATGTCCTCTGAACCAAGATTCCATGATGTTGCAGTGTCTGACAAGTTGTGCAAAGAAAGGTATAAAATACCGACAATATGAAAGTTAAGACACATGTGCAACATCTGGATATCTTTATTGTAGTAGACGTTTCGCCATCCAGTGGCTTTATCAATACAGATTCTAGGACATAATAGGAAGACAGTAGAACTATATACAAAAGATGAGGTAATCAGTCCCTCGGCCTTGGAGTTAGTGTTCACAGCATCGTGGTGGAGGAGAGTCTGGAGCAAAGGCAAGAAGACTGGCGCTTTTTATAGGCGTCAGTGAATGGGACGGGCAGCAGACGAGGTCAGTCACTGGTAGGCGGGATTCCCCAGTGGAAGTAGGTCCTTCCCAAAGAGATGGGTTAGTTGCAGCAGCCGTGAAGAAGGTCTTGTAGATGTCCTCTGAACCAAGATTCCATGATGTTGCAGTGTCTGACAAGTTGTGCAAAGAAAGGTATAAAATACCGACAATATGAAAGTTAAGACACATGTGCAACATCTGGATATCTTTATTGTAGTAGACGTTTCGCCATCCAGTGGCTTTATCAATACAGATTCTAGGACATAATAGGAAGACAGTAGAACTATATACAAAAGATGAGGTAATCAGTCCCTCGGCCTTGGAGTTAGTGTTCACAGCATCGTGGTGGAGGAGAGTCTGGAGCAAAGGCAAGAAGACTGGCGCTTTTTATAGGCGTCAGTGAATGGCAACATCATGGAATCTTGGTTCAGAGGACATCTACAAGACGGCTGCTGCATCTCTTTGGGAAGGACCTACTTCCACTGGGGAATCCCGCCTACCAGTGACTGACCTCGTCTGCGCCCGTCCCATTCACTGACGCCTATAAAAAGCGCCAGTCTTCTTGCCTTTGCTCCAGACTCTCCTCCACCACGATGCTGTGAACACTAACTCCAAGGCCGAGGGACTGATTACCTCATCTTTTGTATATAGTTCTACTGTCTTCCTATTATGTCCTAGAATCTGTATTGATAAAGCCACTGGATGGCGAAACGTCTACTACAATAAAGATATCCAGATGTTGCACATGTGTCTTAACTTTCATATTGTCGGTATTTTATACCTTTCTTTGCACAACTTGTCAGACACTGCAACATCATGGAATCTTGGTTCAGAGGACATCTACAAGACCTTCTTCACGGCTGCTGCAACTAACCCATCTCTTTGGGAAGGACCTACTTCCACTGGGGAATCCCGCCTACCAGTGACTGACCTCGTCTGCTGCCCGTCCCATTCACTGACGCCTATAAAAAGCGCCAGTCTTCTTGCCTTTGCTCCAGACTCTCCTCCACCACGATGCTGTGAACACTAACTCCAAGGCCGAGGGACTGATTACCTCATCTTTTGTATATAGTTCTACTGTCTTCCTATTATGTCCTAGAATCTGTATTGATAAAGCCACTGGATGGCGAAACGTCTACTACAATAAAGATATCCAGATGTTGCACATGTGTCTTAACTTTCATATTGTCGGTATTTTATACCTTTCTTTGCACAACTTGTCAGACACTGCAACATCATGGAATCTTGGTTCAGAGGACATCTACAAGACCTTCTTCACGGCTGCTGCAACTAACCCATCTCTTTGGGAAGGACCTACTTCCACTGGGGAATCCCGCCTACCAGTGACTGACCTCGTCTGCTGCCCGTCCCATTCACTGACGCCTATAAAAAGCGCCAGTCTTCTTGCCTTTGCTCCAGACTCTCCTCCACCACGATGCTGTGAACACTAACTCCAAGGCCGAGGGACTGATTACCTCATCTTTTGTATATAGTTCTACTGTCTTCCTATTATGTCCTAGAATCTGTATTGATAAAGCCACTGGATGGCGAAACGTCTACTACAATAAAGATATCCAGATGTTGCACATGTGTCTTAACTTTCATATTGTCGGTATTTTATACCTTTCTTTGCACAACTTGTCAGACACTGCAACATCATGGAATCTTGGTTCAGAGGACATCTACAAGACCTTCTTCACGGCTGCTGCAACTAACCCATCTCTTTGGGAAGGACCTACTTCCACTGGGGAATCCCGCCTACCAGTGACTGACCTCGTCTGCTGCCCGTCCCATTCACTGACGCCTATAAAAAGCGCCAGTCTTCTTGCCTTTGCTCCAGACTCTCCTCCACCACGATGCTGTGAACACTAACTCCAAGGCCGAGGGACTGATTACCTCATCTTTTGTATATAGTTCTACTGTCTTCCTATTATGTCCTAGAATCTGTATTGATAAAGCCACTGGATGGCGAAACGTCTACTACAATAAAGATATCCAGATGTTGCACATGTGTCTTAACTTTCATATTGTCGGTATTTTATACCTTTCTTTGCACAACTTGTCAGACACTGCAACATCATGGAATCTTGGTTCAGAGGACATCTACAAGACCTTCTTCACGGCTGCTGCAACTAACCCATCTCTTTGGGAAGGACCTACTTCCACTGGGGAATCCCGCCTACCAGTGACTGACCTCGTCTGCTGCCCGTCCCATTCACTGACGCCTATAAAAAGCGCCAGTCTTCTTGCCTTTGCTCCAGACTCTCCTCCACCACGATGCTGTGAACACTAACTCCAAGGCCGAGGGACTGATTACCTCATCTTTTGTATATAGTTCTACTGTCTTCCTATTATGTCCTAGAATCTGTATTGATAAAGCCACTGGATGGCGAAACGTCTACTACAATAAAGATATCCAGATGTTGCACATGTGTCTTAACTTTCATATTGTCGGTATTTTATACCTTTCTTTGCACAACTTGTCAGACACTGCAACATCATGGAATCTTGGTTCAGAGGACATCTACAAGACCTTCTTCACGGCTGCTGCAACTAACCCATCTCTTTGGGAAGGACCTACTTCCACTGGGGAATCCCGCCTACCAGTGACTGACCTCGTCTGCTGCCCGTCCCATTCACTGACGCCTATAAAAAGCGCCAGTCTTCTTGCCTTTGCTCCAGACTCTCCTCCACCACGATGCTGTGAACACTAACTCCAAGGCCGAGGGACTGATTACCTCATCTTTTGTATATAGTTCTACTGTCTTCCTATTATGTCCTAGAATCTGTATTGATAAAGCCACTGGATGGCGAAACGTCTACTACAATAAAGATATCCAGATGTTGCACATGTGTCTTAACTTTCATATTGTCGGTATTTTATACCTTTCTTTGCACAACTTGTCAGACACTGCAACATCATGGAATCTTGGTTCAGAGGACATCTACAAGACCTTCTTCACGGCTGCTGCAACTAACCCATCTCTTTGGGAAGGACCTACTTCCACTGGGGAATCCCGCCTACCAGTGACTGACCTCGTCTGCTGCCCGTCCCATTCACTGACGCCTATAAAAAGCGCCAGTCTTCTTGCCTTTGCTCCAGACTCTCCTCCACCACGATGCTGTGAACACTAACTCCAAGGCCGAGGGACTGATTACCTCATCTTTTGTATATAGTTCTACTGTCTTCCTATTATGTCCTAGAATCTGTATTGATAAAGCCACTGGATGGCGAAACGTCTACTACAATAAAGATATCCAGATGTTGCACATGTGTCTTAACTTTCATTACAAACAATACATGGGCACAGAGGGTATATATAGGCTCAGAGTGAGGTGCAATACTAGTGGTAGTAGTAGTAGCAGTAGTATTGACAAAAGTTGTAGTAGTAGTAGTAATACAATATGGTAGAGCAATTAATTCGTACATGAGTAAAAGGATATAAAAGCTATTACTTGGGTAACATAAAAATAGGTTGGACAAATACAGACAGACTGGATAGAGGCAGCCTGTTTCAGTGTTCACTCTCTGTAATATGCATTGTGTAGTATAACAGGAGAGACTGTGATGGCAGGGTTGACTGTTTTCAGGATTCTTGCTAAGACTTCAGAGATGGTGAAGCTGCCGTTGTTTTGTTTAATTGTGTTCGAAACAGCGATCAGTGCTGATTCGAGGCACTTGCGTCTGCGGAAATTAGTTTCTTTGATCACTAATTGGGAGTCCCTGAATTTCATGAGATGATTGGTGGAATTTCGGTGTTGTACACAGGCGTTGTTCAAGTTATCGTTCCTACATGCGTAAATGTGTTCATTGAGGCGGGTGTCAAGGTTTCTTGCTGTTTCACCTACGTAAATCTTGTCACAGCCTCCACAGGGTATAGTGTAAACTCCTGCGTTGACTGGTTCGTGGTGCTTTGATTTTGTCCTGGTTAGATCCTTTATTGAAGTGCTAGAAGCGATGGCGACTCTGGTGTTAGCTTGTGAAAGTACTTTAGAAACGTTCAGTGCAACCTGGCTGTTGGGAAGAATTATAACTTTGTTGGGAGTGGTGTTGGTGCGTGGAGAATTAATGATCTGAAGAGCTCTTTTCTTGCAATCTTTGATGAAAAAGGAAGGAAAATGTAACTCAGTGAATGTTTGGTGAATGTATGTACATTCCTCGTCAAGAAACTCGGGACTACAAATTCGGTATGCTCTTAGGAAAAACCCGATGATGATGCCTCTTTTGGTCTTGGTATCTTGACTGGAATAGAAGTGTGTGAGATCATTTTTATTAGTAGGTTTCCGATAAACTTGAAATCTTAGGTTGTTTTCTTTGTGAATGAGGACGTCGAGGAAAGGTAGCTTGTCATTGGACATTTCATGCAGACGTTATTTGGACACCCTTCTTCGTGGTCACAGCTATCGCAACAGACAACTTCCTACAAGATTGCCTGGCAGAGAAGGTGATCCCTAAGTCTACTCCTGCACAACTCTCCAACTCCAAGCACCCCTTCTCTCCAGCTACCCAAGCTTACTTAACTGTGGTGATGAATGGTTTGAAAAACCGACAAGTTGAAGATTAAGACACTTATGCAGCATATGAAGCCACTGTGTGGCGAAACGTTTCCTGAATAAAGATTCCCATATGCTGCATAAGTGTCTTAATCTTCTTACTTAACTGAATGTGCCGAAGAACTTTCTAACATCGCTAAGGAAACCTTTGAAACTGCAAGGAACATGAGGGCCAATCTTCAGATTGCCCAACACACTGCTGAGCATATTCTCAGCACAGTCACCACAGCTAACCTCCAACAGAAGATCAAACTCAATCGCAAACTTCAGTACCTCTGCACTAACAGTCAATGGAAGGAAATGGGACGCGAATCCCTGATAAACAACTTATCGTCACGCACCTTAACTGACTACGAGAAACAAGCGCTAAGTATAGGACTCAAATTTACCACCAACATACGCAAACCTAACTATCAACTCAATCTAGTTACCAGGAACCATAGACACAGTGACAGCAACTTCCAGAAGGGTTATATACAGGGCCTTCTCACTGCAGCTTTATGTGAACCTTCTTCTTCCAATCTTCTTAGACGATACATCACTGCCCTTAAGGATCTCGCCAACGACCCCAACATTATCATCACCACCGCCGCCGACATAGGAGGTGGAGTCGTCATACTCAACACCAGTGACTACAACACCAAAAAGATGGACCTTTTGAATGATCAATCTACATACGAACCCATCAGCACTCAACAGTTGGAGACGCTCACCAAAGATTTTCTATACAAAACCAGACAAATACTCAAACGCACTAGAGAAGGGAAGAAACTTCTGTACTTGTTACCAAGCAACCCTAAACCAGCACACATGTATGGTTTACCCAAGACCCATAAACACAATATTCCTCTCAGACCAATCACGTCAGGAATAGGCAGTGCTCCACACAAACTAGCCGGAGTTCTTGCCAAACATCTTTCCTGCCTTCTGGGGACCATCAGCCCCGCTCATCTTAAACACTCAGGCGACCTTCTCAACCGCATCCGAAACCTCTCCATCCGTAACAAGAAACTAAAGCAGTTTGGATGTGACTTCCCTCTTCACAAAAGTACCTACCACTAAAGCCAACGAGGTTCTACGACGTAAAGTCAACCAGGACCTTAATCTTCCTCTACCTCCCGGAGATTTTGTTGACTTGATTGAACTGTTTTTCTTTCAATAACAAGCTCTACAAACAAACCTACGGCATTGGAATGGGGTCCCCCATCAGTGCCGTCCTAGCCAACTTGTACATGGAACACCTAGAGTCTGAACACTTCGCCAACATCATCCCTTCAAGCGTCACTTGGTTACGTTACGTGGACGACGTCCTCGTAATAACTCCCAAACGTTTTGATGTACGGAATCTTCAGGCAAGGCTCAACGCAGTTGAACCGGCGATCCAGTTTACACTTGAAGAAGAGTTCAATGACAAGCTACCTTTCCTCGACGTCCTCATTCACAAAGTAGACAACAACCTAAGATTTCAAGTTTATCGGAAACCCACCAATAAAAATTATCTCACACACTTCTATTACAGTCAAGATACCAAGACCAAAAGAGGTATCATCGGGTTTTTCCTAAGAGCATAATACCGAATTTGTAGTCCCGAGTTTCTTGACGAGGAATGTACATACATTCACCAAACATTCACTGAGTTACATTTTCCTTCCTTTTTCATCAAAGATTGCAAGAAAAGAGCTCTTCAGATCATTAATTCTCCACGCACCAACACCACTCCCAACAAAGTTATAATTCTTCCCAACAGCCAGGTTGCACTGAACGTTTCTAAAGTACTTTCACGAGCTGACACCAGAGTCGCCATCGCTTCTAGCACTTCAATAAAGGATCTAACCAGGACAAAATCAAAGCACCACGAACCAGTCAATGCAGGAGTTTACACTATACCCTGTGGAGGCTGTGACAAGATTTACGTAGGTGAAACAGCATGAAACCTCGACACCCGCCTCAATGAACACATTTACGCATGTAGGAACGATAACTTGAACAATCATCTCATGAAATTCAGGGACTCCCAATTAGTGATCAAAGAAACTAATTTCCGCAGACGCAAGTGCCTCGAATCAGCACTGATAGCTGTTTCGAACACAATTAAACAAAACAACGGCAGCTTCACCATCTCTGAAGTCTTAGCAAGAATCCTCCTGAAAACAGTAAACCCTGCCATCACATAGTCTCTCCTGTTATACTACACAATGCACATTACAGAGAGTGAACACTGAAACAGGCTGCCTCTATCAAGTTTATATTTGTCCAACCTATTTTTTATGTTACCCAAGTAATAGCTTTTATATCCTTTTACTCATGTACGAATTAATTGCTCTACAATATTGTATTACTACTACTAGTACAACTTTTGTCAATACTACTACCACTATGTGTGTGATGAATGGTTTGAAAAACCGACAAGTTGAAGATTGAGACACTTATGCAGCATATGGAAATCTTTATTCAGGAAACGTTTCGCCACACAGTGGCTTCATCAGTCCAATACAAAGAGGAAGGCGTAAGGAGAGGAGGAGAATGAGGTAATCAGTCCCTCAACCTGGAGTCGATGTGGTCAGTCCATCAATCTTGTAGAATGTACAGCATAGGGCCGTAGACGTGGCTTATTCATCACAACTGTCAGACACTGCAGCATCATGGGATCTTGTTACAAAGAATTCTTCAACACTTGTTCAACCTTTGGACGAAGACCTACTTCGACTAGTGGATGGTACCACTATGACCCCGCCTCCATCTGCTTCACGTCACCTCACTACAGTATATAAGACACGTCTACGGCCCTATGCTGTACATTCTACAAGATTGATGGACTGACCACATCGACTCCAGGTTGAGGGACTGATTACCTCATTCTCCTCCTCTCCTTACGCCTTCCTCTTTGTATTGGACTGATGAAGCCACTGTGTGGCGAAACGTTTCCTGAATAAAGATTTCCATATGCTGCATAAGTGTCTCAATCTACTACCACTAGTATTGCACTTCACTCTGAGCCTATATATACCCTCTGTGCCCATGTATTGTTTGTAATGGCTTGATAAAGCTCCTGGAGAGCGAAACGTTGCCACAATAAAATGTCACATTAGTTGCACTTATGTCCTTTTACTTTACATATGAAAAGTTAATAAGAACATAAGAATGGAGGAACACTGCAGAAGGCCTACTGGCCCATGCGAGGCAGGTTCTTATCAAAACAACCTCTACCTAAAGCTACCCAAAAAATAACTCCCGAACCCAATGACACCAATCAAACCCAGCCCCTCCCACTCATATTTGTCCAATCTCTTCTTAAAGCTGCCCATGGTCCTAGCCTCTATCACCCTACTGGGAAGACTGTTCCACGCATCTACAACTCTGTTAGAAAACCAGTACTTACCTATGTCCTTTCTAAATCTAAATTTATCCTGAGCAATGAATACTAAATATCTATGATGAACAAGATTAACTTCAGAGGTATTCTCTGGTTACATTACATGATTGAAGACATTCTTTGAAAACTTTAGGAAAATTTAATATGCTTTGCGTGATGTGAGAATTAATGAATCTCGTTGGAAGATACGACCAGCACAAACTCATGTTTTGATCTGCAGAATTATACCCCAAAGGGCGACTATTGGGCAACGCCAATCCTACTTTAAGTAAACACACCGCCATAAAAAGTAGTTAATTTCTTCCCAAACTGCTGACGAACAATTAAATATATCAACTCCATCCTTTGCTATTTTACTCTTGGGATCTTGCTCCCTTAACAAATTATCCTTAACTAATATTCAACTATCGGTTAAGTGCTACCAAAAAATGTTTGCAGCTCGTCACAGACTATTGTCAGTCCACATAAAGTTGCATTTTAGAAACTAATTGTAACATAAATTTCGATACGCTACACACAAAATCTTTAAAAACAAGGAAAAGAAAATCCTCACGTTTGACCCGTCTTTTCAAACTCCTTCATAAACTTTTGCAACTTCTCCTCCGAATCTCCCAAAAACAGAGTGTCATCAGTAAACAGCAACTGTGGCAACTGACACTTAACTCGTAAAAACTTTTTGTACAGCTTATCACTTCTTATAGACTTTTGTAACACAAGTCGCACTGCTTCCTAATTCACCCAGTTGTATGCATTTTATTAATCCATCAATACAACACCATTTTTTATTTTTTTTAAGTACTGCTCACATATTTGCATCACTGCAAACATTTCATTTAAATATACCCCTTTTCTGGAATCCACAGTGTATATATACCGATATTCGTACATTTCTTAGTGCATATATACCAAGAGGCATATATTTTTAGTGCTTGAAAATCACTCGAGGTGTGTATTTTTCAATGAATACAAGACAAATGTATCCCTCAGTGATTAAACAGAGAAATGTAACTCAGTAATACAGAATTATTTACAAAGATCTAATTTTTTATCTGTTCTGGGGAGAGAGAGAGAGAGAGAGAGAGAGAGAGAGAGAGAGAGAGAGAGAGAGAGAGAGAGAGAGAGAGAGAGAGAGAAAGAGAGAGAGAAAGAGAGAGAGAAAGAGAGAGAGAAAGAGAGAGAGAAAGAGAGAGAGAAAGAGAGAAAGAGAGAAAGAGAGAGAGAAAGAGAGAGAGAAAGAGAGAGAGAGAGAAAGAGAGAGAAAGAAAGAGAGAGAGAGAATCACTTACGGGGAAGATTGCAAAATATAGCAGCTAAGGCGTTGATGGCGGCGGTGAAGGAGGATAAGGCCTTAATGTAGCAATAAACTCCAGAAAGCTGCATTACAAGCTCACGGGGAAAAATAAGCTTAAATTCAATCTTTGGGTTTCTTTCGCGGGAATTCGTAAGGTTAATCAGCTTTCCGGAACCGTGGGTAGGAAGATCTTATCAGAGGACATTAAAGCCTAGGAGAGATGTTGCAATCCATTACGGCAGGTAAGAAAATGAGAGAAAGATTTATTTGTTTTGGTATAGCTGAGTGATTGGCAGGTTTTGTTATTTTAGCAGTTTTACATATGTGTTGTTTATAATTATATTTGTGCGATAATAATAATAATAATAATAAAATATTTTTAACATATCGGTCGTCTTCCGCTGAGATAGAGTGACAAGAAAGAGAAGAAACACTTTCACCATCACTCACGCCATCACCGTCATGTCAGAGAAACGCCCACATTACAGCTCACAAGCCCATTCAAACTGCATTATCCCTACATCTCCATCAGTTTGTAGGCACTGCACTGCCCACCTCCAGGACTCGTAGTCCAGCTAATAGGTTTCCCTGAATCCCTTCATAAATTATCTTGCCTACACTCGACAGCACATCAGGTCATAAAAGCTACTCGATTCCTCCACTCTTAACGTCATAACACGTGCCTGTTGGATGTCCAAGCCTCTCATTTGCAAAACTTCCATTACCCAAGGGGCCCCTACCAATGCTTTCCTCCGAAATTATCATTATTATTATTTTGATTATTATTTATTCAATATGCAGGGAGATACATATATGCCAAAATAAGATATAAAATATAAAGACCTTAAATATTTTAACTTGTTTCACATTTGGATTATCCAAGCTGAAATCTTTGTCATTGTTGTATGTTTATACAACTATGTTTATACAAATATGTTTATACAACTATGTTTATACAACGTTAAAAAATATTTTTGTAACTTGAAAACTGTTTAATATTATTATTATAATCAAAAAAGAAGCGCTAAGCCACAAGGGCTATACAGCAAACTGTTTAATAAATTTCCAAGAATAATATGTTAATTAATAGAATAACACTATAGAATAAAAAAAAAATATATATTCGGATTTACCAGCGAGGACTAATAACTTTAAAAAGCCAACATCATTGTATGACCCTTTTTGGGTTTAGCGCTTGTGATTATAATTATACAATTTTAAAAAACCAAGTAGTGGGGGTTTATATTCATTTGGAATCCATTTCAGGTCTACTTTATAGAACCCCTTGAAGGGGGCACCATGACGCTGGTGAGAGAGACTTTATCCTAGGAACTGGACCTGACATCTCCTTCCTTGGATCGAGCAGTTATACATAGCTTTTGTGCCCAGCGTGTAACTATCATATAGCATAGGATAACAGCACACTGCTAACACATCTAATTTTGATACATGGAAAAAAATTGATAACCATGACTCGGGTCACAGAAAACGGGGAGGCGAGAAGCGACACAGCACACAGGGCGTGAGGATGATCAAGGAGAGGGGTCAGTGTTGCTGTGGCTCTTGCAAAGAGGGGATGTTATCGTTCAGTCCTCAATCCTTTTTAAACGGTGAATTTATTCTAAAATGAGCCCTCTTCTTCCTCCTGTTATTTTAAAAAAAATTTAACCTGAAGCTCCATACAAATTTGATTGGAGCTTATTGTTTTCTTGACGTTCTGTAGATCAAGTGTACACAGTTGTGATCTGAAGGAAAAGTGACAGGAAGAGATATTTGCAATTGAAAGCCAGATGTGTCCTGAGTGCATGAGTGATACAAAACATCGCAAAATAGACACATCAGAAGAATAAACAAATCTGTTCTGTCCGCCTTTCACCAAGAAATATATAGACCTAAACTATTGTTGGGATTATTTTCCATATGTGATTTCTGACAAAAAATATCCTTCTAATGATATTTATTAGGTAAGTTTGCACATATATATATATATATATATATATATATATATATATATATATATATATATATATATATATATATATATATATATATATATATATATATATAAATAAGTCATAATGAATGACTGTCAATGAATAAACAGAAGTATGTACGTATGCTTGAACCATGGTCCATATAGCAGGCTCAACGCTGTAACCATTCAACCACGACTGACATGGTCATGTATAATATACAGTGAGTACTGTAAATCAGAGTGGAGGGAGAAACGAGTAAGTGAATGTATTTGAATGTTTAGCGAAATGTGGGCAGACAGGTCTTTGAGAGACTAAGTGAAGTATAAACGAGGGAAAAAAAGAAACACGTGATGAATTGGGAAATCTGTGGAAAGAATAAAGTTTAACGAAGACAGGAAGAAAGAGTACCAGAGTACAATGGTACCAACACTATGCATATACGTGAGGTGTGAGCTGTAAACAAGGGAGTGATGAGGAAGTCTGATGCAGTGAATATGCTATGTTTGAGAATAATTTGTGGTGTGTATATAAGGCAGATTATTAATAATACGGGGATTAAATGGTGTATGGGGCTGCAAAAGGTATTATTCTAAGGGCAGAGAATCGTGCTAAAGTTTCGAGAGGTTTGATCTCCGACTAGTTGCACTATTGTTTTCTTCTTAAAAACCACTCATTATATATATATATATATATATATATATATATATATATATATATATATATATATATATATATATATATATATATATATATATATATATATATTTAATGAACTGGCTGTATCCCACCGAGGCAGAGTGACCTAAAATTAAAAACGAAAGTTTCTCTTTTAAATTTAATAATATATACAGGAGAAGGGGTTACCAGCCCCTTGTTCTTGGCATTTTAGCAGCCTCTTTCGACACTTCCCCATGGATTATATATATATATATATATATATATATATATATATATATATATATATATATATAATCAATAACAACACTGTGCTAGCCAAGGATTCGAACCCATGTTGTACTGACCTGCCTCATGGTAAGCTAGAACCACATGACGCTTTAAACCACAGGACCACCCAACCCTGGTTTAAAGCGTCATGTGGTTCTCGCTTACCAGGAGGCAGGCCAGTACAACATGGGTTCGAATCATTGGCTAGCGCAGTGTTGTTATTGATCAATACAACTCGTTGGTGGTTACAATAATATATATAATATATATATATATATATATATATATATATATATATATATATATATATATATATATATATATATATATATATATATATATATATATATATATATATATATATATATATATATATTATATATATATATATATATAAAATATATATATAATATATAATATACATATATAATATATATATAATATATATATATAGGTATAATGTATATATATACATATATATATATATATATATATACACATATATATATTATACATATATATATATATATACATATATATATTATACATATATATATTATACATATATATATATACATATATATATTATACATATATATATTATACATATATATATTATACATATATATATTATACATATATATATTATACATATATATATTATACATATATATATTATACATATATATATTATACATATATATATTATACATATATATATATATATATATATATATATATATATAATCAGCAGTACTGCGAGTAGCCGAGGGATCGAACCTTTGTTGTTTTAGCCCGCCTCATGGCGAGCGAAAATTCACGACACTAACCCACTGGACCATATAATCCTACAAGAATCATGCACCCAGCAGAGCTAGGTGTTGTACCGTGATCCGAGGACATACAATGGTGCGGGTGCCTCAGAGCTAATTTCATTCTTCTCCCCATTTGGTGTACTAGCCTCCACAAGCAGTATATATAGTATTGAAACTACGAACGAGTGGCATTTAATCATTAACAACACTGCGACTAGCCGGGGGATCGAAACCGTGTTGTTTTAACCCACCTCATGGTGAGCGAAAATTCACGAGAGACTAACCTACAACATACCACACGTTGCAACAGTGGTATGCAGAAGAGCATTCCTGAATGCACAATATACCCAACTGTGAAGTGGATAGGACACAGCTGAAGGTCATCCCGGGTTCCACTCCTGTCAGTTATGAACAAGAATCTGATGCTACAGTGGACAAAGGCTCCCCAAAACTGGACAGTTGAAGATTGTCCTCATTTTTGTTATTCTGCTGGATAAGAAAGGTGTCAGAAAGAGGGAAAGGCTATTTTGAGAAGTGTTTAAATGCGTAGAATACGAATGCGGTGATTTCATTCACAAAGCAGGGACAAAGAACCAGAAATTAGTGTGAAGTGAGCTGGACAGTATGCAAGTTATTAGTGGAAAAAAAAGTACGGAAATAAATTTAAGAAATATAAATAATAAGCTGGTATGAACTTTAGAAATGGTTGGGATTTACATTTAATACATACGTAGGTCCTGTGTACAAGGAAAAAAAAGAGAGCACGTGAATTGTAAAGGAATTAAGTTGTTGAATTTAGCGAGTGAAGTGTTTGGGGAGTGAAGTGTTTTTATCTACTGGAAGACAGATAATAAAATATAATTGCAGAGAATAAGAGATGCATTTAAAATGGAAGATAAATGGATCAAGCGTTTGTACTGAAGTACGTACAGTGTGTTTACCTGGAGCTTACCTGGAGAGGGTTTCGGGAGTCAACGCCCCTGCGGCCCGGTCTGAGACCAGGCCTCGTGGTGGATCAGAGTCTGATCGCCCAGGCTGTTTCTGCTGGTCGCACGCAAGCTGACGTACGAACCACAGCCCGGTTGGTCAGGTACTGACTTTAGATGCCTGTCCAGTGCTTTCTTGAAGACAGCCAGGGGAGGCAATTGAACAGTCATGGGCCCCGAACACTTATTGTGTTGTCTCAGTGTACTCGTGGCTCCCCTGCTTTTCATCGGGAGAATGTTGCATCTCCTGCCGAGTGTTAATGAAAGAAATGAACATTTATGAATTTGGAAAAGACATATGATTAGGTGTACAAGACAGTGATGTGGCAGTTGTTGCGAATGTCCGGATTAGTCAGTATGTCAAATTTTGAAGACCTGTATGTAGGGAAGAATATTTCCCAGTAAAAGCGAGTTTTACTGAGGTGTATCATGACCGTGGCTGTTTAATGTATTTACAGACTGCGTTGTAAATGCTAGGTTGTTAGGGAAAAGCTTAGTCATAAAAGTTTATGAATCTCATACAAAGAAAAGTTTTCATGGTTTAGAAAGACACGTAAGCAGACACTATAACATATTTATTAGAAAACGTTTCGGTTCTGGGACCTTGATCACTTCTAGAAGTGATCAAGGTCCCAGAACCGAAACGTTTTCTAATAAATATGTTATAGTGTCTGCTTACGTGTCTTTCTAAACCAACTTGTCGGTATTTATTACCAAGGTTTATACCAAAAGTTTTCATAGCTGCGCTCAGCTAATGACGGTACATTCTGGAGATGAGAAATTAAAGATTGCAGAAATGGATTTTTGGATTTGAGAAGTTGTATAAAAGAAGACAAAAAGGGAATATTTAAAAAAAGAAAGTTTGTAAGATGTTTAGAAAATGAAAAATTGAATATCAAGTTGGAAAGAGTGAAGAATATGTGAATGTAGTTAGAAATTTAGGAGTGAATGTATCAGCAGATTTATCGCAGAACAGATAGCTGTTAGTGGTTGCAAAAAGATGCATGTGCCTGAGTTACAAGGATGCAAAAGCAGTTGATTTTTCTTTATAAGAAAAAATTTAACATAGAAATTAGTACTCTAATTGTTCTCTGAACGTTTTTCAAATATAGCAACATAATACACATCCTTACTAAAGATAGAGAACTGTATCATACCTTGAGACTTCTATTATATATTTCCTGATATGAAAAATTTCAGTCAAATTACCAATTTTGACTACAGTAGTTAAACTTAAGACACTAAAGAAGAAACCTCAAACTGCTTCTTCAAGACGTCCAATATTTTAAAGATTCTCGAACTGCATTATAGGACAGTCAACTGACTTTCTCACCCATTATTATTATTATAATCAAGTGAGAAGCGCTAAACCCGGTGGATTATACAGCGCCTGGGGGGGGGGATGTGGAAGGCATTCAGGCTTAATTCGGGGAACTGGAGCACAGATTCAATTCCCTAAATCAAGAGCCCCTCACCAACATCAAGGAACCTTCCTTGAGGGGACTTTCTCACCCAGTAAGCGTGGAATCCTTGAAACAGTCTACCCACCAACGTAAAAGACCGATACAGCTCAAAAATCACCCCAAAAAAGTCACCTTCGCTACGGATAGCTATATTCGATTGATCATGGTTTATATAATTCATTTATGTACGGCGTTTTCCTTTCCACACAGAACTGCATAAAGAAAATATAAGTGGTCTGGACAATATTAGCAGACTTAGGACTTGTGATGTCCCATTGAACTCTAAAGGGTCCATCGAGCCACTGTCACAGTGTAGAGTTCGAGGTCACGAAGCACCTGAACTACAAGTCTGCCGCTAGGCTGGTGCTTAAAATAATTTATATTAACGGGAAAGTGCTGAACCCGTAAGGGTTACACAGCGCCTGGGGAATGAGAGGCAATCAGATCTGATCAGGAAAAAGGGAAGGGTGCCTTTATCTCCTTGGATCAAGAGCCCCTCAACACAAACGCATTCCACTGAAGGGCCTGATATGGCTAATATAACCCATGAACAAAATTTACCAACTTGATCGTATGTCTGGAAGAATATGAAACGACGTGATTAAAAGTAGGAGAGAGAGATGAACGCTGAACACGGAGAGAAGTAACAGAAACATTTCAGTACTTTTACAACGTTAATGTCACAGAGGAATAGAATGAGTTATAAACATTTTAAAAGCCTATTCCAACCGAAATAACTTTCGTCTGCCAACCAAGTGAAGGGTACCAAGGGTTGGGGCTCAACATTTGACAACTCAGCGACAGAATACACACGTAGTAACGCTCTGTTATCCGCCTACACACGCAATGCTACGTTTCCATTATATGTTTTTATCAGATTTATTGCCGTTTTATGCCTTGGCTAGTTATTGCTCGAAATACGTAGTGTTTTTATTGCTTTTACGATCTCGTGGGTTTAAACTTATACTTCACGTGGAAAGTACACAGAATACCTCAAATTGGGTCAAGTTTATGATATAATACTACCTCTTTTACAGCTTAGTGTTTGGCTTGTTGGTGGTGGAGAGTTTTTGGCTGTATGGTGGTGGTGTGTGTGTGTGTACTCACCTAATTGTACTCACCTAATTGTGGTTGCAGGGGTCGATACTCAGCTCCTGGCCCCAGTCTGGTCCTTCACTCTTGCAGGGTTGTTAGATATAATTTCTTCAACTTCGCCTTATAGTTACAATCTTTCAGTTCTAGAACCAGTCTAGCTGTAAATCTCTCTATATTCTCCTGCTGGACTCCATGCTGGTGTATTATATTCTAAAACTGAACTGACATAGAACGTCTAAAAGGATTTTTATTAACTTATCTGAAGGGATCTCTAAGATATGCTGTCCTTGCATGTGTAACTAATGTTATTCAGTTTACACTGTCTCTGGCGATACAGTCAATTTTTTACTCATATCCTTCTCTTTTCTAACTTTTTGCAGCTATTACTTTTTCAAGTTTATAGACTTGAGTTGTTGTTCTTCCATCGTCTCCGATTTGCTGAATTTTTTTCTTGTTGGGATTAAACTCTGCAGCGGCTTGTCTTGCCTCTCCTGTATCAAGGCAAGCCTTCATCTAGTTTCCGTCCACAGTGTTAGGTTATCAGCAATAAGGTATACGTAGGATTTGACCTCTGACAGAGCGCTTCCGCATATTAAGAAAAGTAAAGACCCTGCAAAGGATCCTTAGGGAACCCCAGTTATTACTATCACTCTTCCTGGTGTTTCCTATCTTACCATCTCTCTCTGTTCTATCCATTAAATGCTCACTGATTCACCTGAGTACTTTTCCAAGCATCCCTGATTGCTCTTCCAATTTGTCAATTAATATCTGGTGAGGTACTGTGTCAAATGGTTTCCTACAGTCCAGGAAAAAGCAGCCAACCTATGTTTTTTTCTCTCTCGCTTATTTTCCGTTATTCTGACACACACACACACACACACACACACACACACACACATTAGCATATTCCGCTTTAATCCCTTTATTCTGTTTACCTGACATAACTACCTATTAAGGAAGTTATTACATGGCCACGACAAGAGCAACAACAACAAGGGAACTATTACGAGCTCAGGCAAAAATGTCTACGTAATAAACATTTTTAATTTTCTGCATCTGTGGGCTTCGTGATATGGAGAGAGAGAGAGAGAGAGAGAGAGAGAGAGAGAGAGAGAGAGAGAGAGAGAGAGAGAGAGAGAGAGAGAGAGAGAGAGAGAGAGAGAGAAATACGCACGCACGCGTTCACACACAAAGGAGGGAAGTACTAGTCTGTCTCTCTGTCTCTCTCTGTCTCTCTCTGTCTCTGTCTCTGTCTCTGTCTCTGTCTCTGTCTCTCTCTGTCTCTGTCTCTGTCTCTCTCTCTCTCTCTCTCTCTCTCTCTCTCTCTCTCTCTCTCGCAACTGCACCAAACCAGAAAAAAAACTGATGATTCTCGTCTATTGTTACCAAGTCAACAACAAACCATAGTTTCTGCACTGTTGCCATTTCACCGCAGTAAATACCTCCACAAATCATTACATAATTCAGGTATCACCAACTGACTCTTAATTGCATTTCACCGTTGTTTTAAACCTTTTGTTGTCATCAGTGACTGTAAAGTACGGCACCACAGCCAACACTAACCATCATTTTGCATATATATATATGTAAATGAGTGTTTTGTTGTGTTCGCTTTACTGGCAAAATTATTATTATTAATTATTATTAATTAATTACTAATTATGATTATTATTGCTATTCATTTATTATAATTATTATTAATTATAGTTTTCGACATTAATTACTAATTATCATTGTTATTATTGCTATTATTCATTATTATAATTATTATTAATTGTAGTTTTCGCTTACATTATTGACTATAACTTAATTTATAATCCTTGCTGTAATGATAACCATAAATATTTTTTAATATTTATTACTCCCATAATATGTACGTGAAAACAGGGCAATTCTGAAATCACATTAAATGTAATTTGACTGAACCAAAACATCGTATCGATGGCAAATTACATTAAATTTGCTTGGATATTGCAACGACCATCAGTGGGAACAAAACTGAAATTGGGCAGATTAATTTTCGCACCATTCTGCATTTCATTTCCTTAACTGCTTTCCAACTTATTGCTGAAACAAAATTTTCCTATTGAAACACACACACACACACACACGCACACGCACACGCGCACACAGACACAGACACACACACACACACACACACACACACACACACACACAGGCCAGGTGTCTAATGGCAATTAGTAACAAAAACAGAATTACCAACAATATATTAGGCAAAAAGGCTACACGTGCAACCATTGTGACGTATTGTGGCAACGTTTCGCTCTCCAGGAGCTTTCTCAAGCTTGATATAGCTCCTGGAGACCGAAACGTTACCACAATAAAATGTCGCACTAGTTGCTCATATGTCCTTTTGTCTAATGGCAGGTGCATCTAACAGCCGGTAACTAACACATTCGTGTGCGAGAGAGTATGGTCAAAAGACGGTGGGCCAGGAGGTTAGAGTTAACCCCTGCATATATAACTCGATAAGTACTCGAGTGCTATCAATCCGCTGGCTGTGAAGACGAGCCAGGAGAACGAGACCAACATCCCGGAATGCTGAGAGACTTAAAACCAGTTGGAAGCATAATTCTTAGGCAAAAGCAGAAAAAATTCTTGACATTACTCAGAACTCCTGAGAATTGACTAGCATGTTTTTGTTTACAATGAGAGACGCAAGAGACAGTAAAAATATAGCGTAATTATTTACTAACACAGCAATAGAATCATTAGAAAATAATAGGCAGATTCTTCTAGTACCAGTCCGTTGTCACTCATATTTTTCAATGTTATTTTATAAGAATGTTAAAACAGAGCACTGCATTAGGTCATCTGATCTGAAACAACACTAATACTTTACTGCGCATTTGCGAGACCTTGATTTTTATGTCCATTGTTGTTTCCAAAATTACCCTCACGAGGTGCCCTGATGCAAGTGAAGAACTCTCCGTACAAGGATCCACAACTATCCTACTGTTTCTTGGATCAGTTCTCCAGGTTCTCTATAGTCCTTACGGATGTAGGGCTTTTTTTCTTGGATTTCAACAGTAACTCTCAAAATGCATAAACGGCAAATGTAAAGTAGAGATAGGCAACAAAACTTTTACCATCATAACAAATCATATAAGGAAAGACCTAAGAAAACTCATAATTCAACCAGGAATGTAGGGAAGCGAACATCGGACAGTTATGTGAATAGAAAAAGTTTTGAAGATCTTCCCTCCCGGAAACACAGAAAGAGAGCAAGAAGCGAATATTTCGCGAGAAGTCGGGGTACGGAGAAATAGTTTGAAAATGACGTAGCACAGAGTGAAGCAAAGCTACTTCTTATATCTGCGGGTGAAGATGAAAAGCGTTAATTGCTGAACCGCAAATTGGAAACGAAGATAAGGCAATATATCAATCCGTCATGGACCATTAATAAAGTGGAAATTAGACACACAGTATGCAAGATCTGGGTATCTTTAATGTAGACGTTTCGCCATTCAGTGGCTTTATCAATACAAATTCTAGGACATAATTTGAAGACAGTAGACCTATATACAAAAGATGAGGTAATCAATCCTTGAGCCTTGGAGTTGGTGTGACGAGCACCGTAGTCGTGAAGAACCTGGAGCACAGGTATTGTTTACCATTCATATATAACTTGTAAGACACTGCTTCATCATGTAATCTTGGTTCAGAGGACATCTCCACAACCTTCTTCACTTCTGCTAACCCGTCCCATGGGTATGACCTACTTCCACTGGGAAATCCCACCCACCAGCGACAATGCCTTCGTCTGCTACCCGTCCTCTTTTCACCTGACGCCAGTATATACGGTGCTCTTCACACCAACTCCAAGGTTGAGGGACTCATTACCTCATCTTTTGTATATAGTTCTGTCTTCAAATTATGTCCTACAATTTACACTGATAAAGCCACTAGATGGCGAAACGTCTACATTAAAGATACCCAGATGTTGCATAAGTGCCAAATTTTCAACTTGTCGGTACTGTATACCATAAAGTGGTGACATGATAATAGTCCAAGACGCAACGAAACGTATTTTTCTTACTTCTGATATGCAGAGAGGATGTAAAATACGCAAATTATTATTTTTAACCAAGAAATCAAACAGCAGGAAGTGGAAACATAAATAGAATTCGTAAAGAGCTTGATAAATTACACACTGCTTGTAAACATAAAAATAACAAGAAGAAATAATGGAACCAAACATGAATTCTGAAGAATGAGTCAGTGGTTCAGATCAAAGCACGAGCCTAAATATCTAATACATCATTAATGACAAAAAAAAAAAATGAAGATTGAGACAGTTATGCAGCATATGGGAATCTTTATTCAGGAAACGTTTCGCTACACAGTGGCTTCATCAGTCCAGTACAAAGAGGAAGGCGTAAGGAGAGGAGGAGTACGAGGTAATCAGTCCCTCAGCCTGGAGTCGATGTGTTCAGTCCATCAATCTTGTAGATGGACTGGACTGAACACATCGACTCCAGGCTGAGGGACTGATTACCTCGTACTCCTCCTCTCCTTACGCCTTCCTCTTTGTATTGGACTGATGAAGCCACTGTGTGGCGAAACGTTTACTGAATAAAGATTCCCATATGCTGCATAAGTGTCTCAATCTTCAACTTGTCGGTTTTTCAAACCATTCATCACAAAAAAAATCCAAACAATGAGAACACTAATAAATAATTATATTTAAGGCAGACAGGCAGTAAAAAAAAACTTCAACTTATCTCTGACAAGCCTTACAAAGAGGGTGATGGTGAAAATAGTTAGAGGCTAGTAGAATTCCTCGATAGTTCGGAATTTATATCAGAATAAAACCTCGTTTCAAGAATGTAAAAATCCTTCCTCACAAACATAAAAGAATCCTACAACAGACTCTCAAAGATTAATTAGGAGAGGGAAGAATGGGCTGTCTGCTGCACATTCCGTGACTGTAAGGTCATTAACGTAACGCTCTATGAAAGGCTAATATAAAAACCTGTGAAAAACAGGCCAGTTTAACAGGGAAGGAACTTGAAAGGATAAAATATTTCCTAGAGTTAAAATATTATAAAAAAAAAAACTATTTAAAAAATGAAAGCTAATGATGATTTGAAAAAAATGCATGTTAGGATTGATACACGAATGGCCGAAAAAGTAACTGCTGGAATTCAACCCCAGGAAATGCTAAATTAGAAGAAAATGGAGAAAGATACTTCACCTGGTGGAAAAACAACTAACAGAGTCAATAAACAAAAATGATCTTGGGTAAACATCACGACTTATGTATCTCCAAAATCACACAGACTGGGCATCATCGGCAACGTTGCCCTGACTGGGAAATGCAAGTCTGGCATTTAAAAATCCGATGAAGGCACCGATTACGATGTTTTATAAACTACATCTAACACCATACCCAACACCACAGCTAACACCACAGCTAACACCACAGCTAACACCACAGCTAACACCACACCTAACACCTGTAGCTCCCACGGGAAAGCCACGTCTTATTTAGCACATACAAACAACCAGAAAACTAAAATGTAACGAAGAAACGATGTACGAATTAAACCTCACCCCACTGGAAGAACACCCATGTTAATGGACCAAGTCGGACTGAAACATCCCAAGCTTCAATCTCCTTATTGCGGGTTATTTGTGTATTTTACACACGGTATTGTGCCTTTCTTCGCATATGAGTGGAGACATCACAATATAAAAAGTATTCCAGGGAACAGACAAAGAAAACAAAGGGTACAAAACATGGGTTAAGCCAGAATTAGGCGATATAACTAGAGGCTGAACATACAAATTGAAGAGAGACATTAGGAAGCAGTTTTTTTTTTTTTTCAGTGTTTGGGAAGTAAGCGAGAAGAATGGACCTGGAAACAACACACAAGAAAATGAAACTTTACCGAGTTTCAAAAGCAATTACGACAGAACTTTATCACAGCAGTAGACCGAAAGTTACGAGGCGAGTTAAGAGCTCTTGTTCAGTACCCACAAGATCACCGGGGAAATAAAACGAGTGTAAATATCGCGCTTGTGTGGAGCCAGAAAAAATGATAATAAAAATGATAGTGTTTCCTTTTAATTAAAAATTTTAAAAGGCCCAAAACTGCATAATAAATATATGTTTTCTGCAAACTTTATAACATAAGTAATCAGGTAATAAATCTTCCCCTGGCTCCATCTCATCCCTCCTGGACGCGTCCCCCCCCCCCCCAAAAAAAAAAAAACAGAAAAAACAATCCAAATACATCCTGCACTCACACGTTATTAAAATACAGAATCTCAGACCAAGGAAGCAAATTCGTAGCGTGTCATTCCACCCAGACATGAGAGGTCTAACGCCTTAACCAGCCGCTCGGGGCAGAAAACCCGGGCCGAGGTGTTTGTGTGTATAGTTTTTGCCTGGACCCCCAACTTGGGTCATCAGTCAGTCGCGCGGGAAAGTTTTGTTGCCTTGCAAATTGCTTCCTCTGAAATACAGGCTGGAGACCTCTTTTGTCTTCCCTCTCATCCCCATTCTCTTTTTTTTTTATTGTTTCTCACCACCTTCTTTTTTGTTTTTTTTCTCTCGTTTCTCACCTGTTTTTCTATTTTATGTGTCCCTCTTTTTTTTATTTGTTTTAAATTGCACTCTCACTCACAGCAATCATTTATTTGACTTGTAGCTTATATCTTTTCCATGTATTCAGTTCACCGTATCACACTTTTTTTTCTGTTTCTTCTTTCGTTCTCTCTCTTTCTCTCTCTCTCTCTCTCTCTCTCTCCCCCGCTCTCTCCCCTCTCTCTCCCTCTCTCTCCCTCCTCTCCCCTCTCTCTCCTCTCTCTCTCTATCTCTCTCTCTCTCTCTCTCTCTCTCTCTCTCTCTCTCTCTCTCTCTCTCTCTCTCTCTCTCTCTCTCTCTCTCATTCCCTACTCTTCTTTATCTCTATCTCTCATTAATCACTCTTAACTCCCTTTCCCTCGCTACGCGAACAACAAAGTGATAAAATAATACAGAACATGGTCATGAGACTCCGAGGTAAGAGATGCAACACGTATGCGAGTCAAGACTTTTTTTTTCTCGAGTCATAGAACACAAACTGATCTATATATGCGTGTTTGTGCTTATTTACAAGGCAGGTGACAGGTTCTTAGCTTCGACCTATAAACCAATAAGCCTTACCTCCATGCTGGGAAAATTTATGGAATCAATATTTGGAGAAGCAATTCGTAGCCATCTTGATAGGCATAAATTGATTAATGAATCTCAACACGGTTTTACAAAGGGGCGTTCCTGTCTTACGAATTTACTAACTTTTTCACTAAGGTGTTTAAGGAGTTAGATCATAGTAATGAATACAATATTGTGTATATATATGGACTTCAGTAAAGCTTTCGATCGAGTTCCACATCAGAGGCTAATATGGAAACTTAAGGCACACGGAATAGGAGAATTTTTTTCCTGGGTAACGGCATGGCTGACAAATATTATTATTATTATAATCAAAAAGAAGCGCTAAGCCACAAGGGCTATACAGCGCTGCAGGGTAGGGAAGGAAGCGAGGGTATTGGGAGGCAGAATGGGGGAGGGATGATCAGTAGGTTACAGAAAACAGCGGGGCAGGGGATATTGCGGGGGCAGAGGGTAGCGAGAGATTGAGGTAGAGGCTGACAAATAGGCAGCAGAGAGTTTGAACATTAAAATGGTATAAAATACCGACAGGTTGTTAGGTAAGACACATATGCAACAGTTAGGTATCTTTATTATGAAACGTTTCGCCTACACAGTAGGCTTCTTCAGTCAAGTACAGAAAAGTTGATAGAAGCAGAAGATACTTGAAGACGATGTAATCAGTCCATCACCCTTAAAGTTTTGAGGTGGTCAGTCCCTCAGTCTGGAGAAGAGCATTGTTCCATAGTATGAAACAATATATGCTCTTCTCCAGACTGAGGGACTGACCACCTCAAAACTTTAAGGGTGATGGACTGATTACATCGTCTTCAAGTATCTTCTGCTTCTATCAACTTTTCTGTACTTGACTGAAGAAGCCTACTGTGTAGGCGAAACGTTTCATAATAAAGATACCTAACTGTTGCATATGTGTCTTACCTAACAGCAGAGAGTTTGCATAAATGGGGAGAAATCAGAATGGGGGCACATCACAAGCGGTGTTCCGCAGGGGTCAGTGTTGGGCCCGTTGTTGTTCACGGTTTACATAAACGACATAGATGAGGGAATAAATAGCGACATGAGCAAATTTGCTGATGACACCAAAATAGGTCTGCCAATTCATTCCAATGAGGACACTAGAGCACTCCAGGATGATTTAAGAACATAAGAAAGGAGGAACACTGCAGCAGGCCTGTTGGCCCATACTAGGCAGGTCCTTTACAGTCCATCCCACTAACAAAACATTTGACCAACCCAATTTTCAATGGTACCCAAGAAATAAGCTCTGATGTGAAAGTCCCACTCAAATCCAACCCCTCCCACTCATGTACTTATCCAACCTAAATTTGAAACTACCCAAAGTCCTAGCCTCAATAACCTAACTAGGTAGACTGTTCCACTCATCAACTACCCTATTTCCAAACCAATACTTTCCTATGTACTTTCTAAATCTAAACTTGTCTAATTTAAATCCATTACTGCGGGTTCTCTCTTGGAGAGACATCCTCAAGACCTTGTTAATATCCCCTTTATTAATACCTATCTTCCACTTATACACTTCGATCAGGTCTCCCCTCATTCTTCGTCTAACAAGTGAATGTAACTTAAGAGTCTTCAATCTTTCTTCATAAGGAAGATTTCTAATGCTATGTATTAATTTAGTCATCCTACGCTGAATGTTTTCTAACGAATTTATGTCCATTCTGTAATATGGAGACCAGAATTGAGCTGCATAATCTAGGTGAGGCCTTACTAATGATGTATAAAGCTGCAGTATGACCTCTGGACTTCTGTTGCTTACACTTTTTGATATAAATCCCAGTAATCTATTTGCCTTATTACGTACGCTTAGGCATTGCTGTCTTGGTTTAAGGTTGCTGTTAACCATAACCCCCAAGTCCTTTTCACAATCTGTATGGCTAAGTTCTACATTATTTAAATTATAAGTGCTAGGGTTATGGACACTCCCGAGCTTCAGAACCTTGCATTTATCTACATTGTACTGCATCTGCCACTTTTCTGACCAAGAGTAGAGTTTGTCTAAATCCTCCTGAAGTTCCCTAACATCTACGTTTGAATCAATTATCCTACCTATCTTCGTGTCATCGGCGAATTTGCTCATATCACTAGTAATTCCTTCATCAAGATCATTGATATATATTATAAACAACAACGGGCCCAAGACTGATCCCTGTGGAACGCCACTTGTTACTGATCCCCACTCGGATTTAACACCATTTATGGACACTCTCTGCTTCCTGTCTGTGAGCCATGATTCGATCCACGAGAGCACCCTTCCCCCAATGCCACGAGCTGCTACTTTCTTCAACAGTCTTTGGTGCGGAACTCTATCAAATGCCTTACTAAAATCTAAGTAAATAATATCAAATTTTTTATCGTGGTCAACAGCCTCAAAAGCTTTACTGAAGAAAGTTAATAAATTAGTTAGACAAGACCGGCCTCTTGTGAATCCATGCTGAGTATCATTAATCAAGCTATGCTTATCGAGATGGCTTCTTATAATCTCAGCAGTAATTGACTCTAGTAATTTGCCTACAATTGAGGTCAGGCTTATTGGGCGGTAATTTGACGGTAACGACTTGTCCCCTGTTTTAAAAATAGGAATTACATTAGCCATCTTCCACATATCAGACACTACACCTGTTTGAAGAGATAAATTAAAAATATTAGTTAATGGTTCACAGACTTCCATTTTGCATTCCTTTAGAACCCTTGAAAAAACCTCATCAGGACCCGGTGACTTATTTTGCTTCAGTCGGTCTATCTGCTTCACAACCATTTCACTAGTGACTGTGATGTTACATAATTTATCTTCTTCTGGCCCACTATAAAAATTAATTAAAAAATTAATTAGGAGGTATAGGTCAGCAATAGAGATAATTAGGAGGAAGGGTGGGAAACCTGTCATATGTGGCATTTTGCCAAGGAGAGGAGTTTTAAATGAATGGTTGTCCAGAGCAATTGGTGTCAATTGCTGGCTGGACAAATACTGTAAGGAAAATGCGGTAACATTCATTGACAACTGGGACCTCTTCTATGGCAGAAATGACATGTATGCCAAGGATGGGGTTCACTTATTTAGGTGTGGGGTGGGAGCACTGGCCAACGCAGTGGAGGGAGCTGTTAGGTCTTTAAACTAGGAATAGTTAGTGGTATGGGTTTTGGCGGGAAAACAGTGAAGTCGCAATGTAGTAATATGAGTACTAGGAGAACTAGTAATAGGCAAAATGAGGTGGATATTGGAAAGCCAGTGGCACTAATTGACAAGGACAGTAATAGGTTTAGTGGAATAACAGAAAGGAGCAGGAAGGGTATAGAGAGAGGAGGGTCTTTAAATATATATTACACAAATAGTCGCAGTGCTAGGAATAAGATGGACGAGTTGAGACTAGTTGCTAGTGCAGGTAACATTGATGTATTTGCCATAACTGAGACGTGGTTTAATTCAAAAAGTCGGGACATGCCTGCGGAATGTCACATTCAGGGTTTTAAATTTGTAGATGAATGGTTCAGAGAACCGACATGTTGATAAATTAGACACATGTGCAACTCTTGGGTATCTTTATTGAGGAAACGTTTCGCCACAGAGTGGCTTCATCAATCCATACGTAGGAGAAATTTGAAGAACAGGAGCAGAATGTGACACGACCTATGACTGCTGCACCTCTCCTGCCATACGGTTTATAAGCTGCTTCTCCGCTGTTATGACGTATTCTATTCAAGATTGATGGACTGAACACATCGACTCAAGGTTGAGGGACTGATTACCTCATTCTTCTCCTGTTCTTCAAGTTTCTCCTACGTATGGACTGATGTAGCCACTGTGTGGCGAAACGTTTCCTCAATAAAGATACTGCAACATCATGGGATCTTGGTACAAAGACTTCAACGCTTGCCCAACCTTTGGACGACGACCTACTTACACTAGTGGCAGGTCCCACTGTGATCCCGCCTCCTCCTGCTTCAAGTCATCTCACCGCAGTATATAAGCCACCTCTCTGGCCCTATGCTGCACTTCCCACAAGAGTGATGGACTGAACACATCGAATCCAGGTTGAGGGACTGATTACCTCAAACTTCTACTCTCCTTACCCACTTCTACTTTGTATTGGACTGATGAAGCCACTGTGTGGCGAAACATTTCTTCAATAAAGATTCCCATGTGTTGCATAAGTGTCTCAATTCTTCAACTTGTTGGTTTTCAAAACCATTCATCACACAAAGATACCCAAGAGTTGCACATGTGTCTAATTTATCAACATGTCGGTTCCCTGAACCATTCGTCTACAAATCTGTCAGACACTGCAACTTCTTGGGATCTTAATACTTAGGAATTCTTCGCTTGCCTAATTCTTGGGCACGACCTACTTCCACATTGAACAAATGTGACACGACCTATGACTGCTGCACCTCTCCTGCCATACGGTTTATAAGCTGCTTCTCCGCTGATATGCCGTATTCTATTCAAGATTGATGGACTGAACACATCGACTCAAGGTTGAGGGACTGATTACCCCATTCTTCTCCTGTTCAAGTTTCTCCTATGGACTGATGAAGCCACTGTGTGGCGAAACGTTTCCTCAATAAAGATACCCAAGAGTTGCACATGTGAAAGTTAAGACACATGTGCAACATCTGGATATCTTTATTGTAGTAGACGTTTCGCCATCCAGTGGCTTTATCAATACAGATTCTAGGACATAATAGGAAGACAGTAGAACTATATACAAAAGATGAGGTAATCAGTCCCTCGGCCTTGGAGTTAGTGTTCACAGCATCGTGGTGGAGGAGAGTCTGGAGCAAAGGCAAGAAGACTGGCGCTTTTTATAGGCGTCAGTGAATGGGACGGGCAGCAGACGAGGGCGGTCACTGGTAGGCGGGATTCCCCAGTGGAAGTAGGTCCTTCCCAAAGAGATGGGTTAGTTGCAGCAGCCGTGAAGAAGGTCTTGTAGATGTCCTCTGAACCAAGATTCCATGATGTTGCAGTGTCTGACAAGTTGTGCAAGAAAGGTATAAAATACCGACAATATGAAAGTTAAGACACATGTGCAACATCTGGATATCTTTATTGTAGTAGACGTTTCGCCATCCAGTGGCTTTATCAATACAGATTCTAGGACATAATAGGAAGACAGTAGAACTATATACAAAAGATGAGGTAATCAGTCCCTCGGCCTTGGAGTTAGTGTTCACAGCATCGTGGTGGAGGAGAGTCTGGAGCAAAGGCAAGAAGACTGGCGCTTTTTATAGGCGTCAGTGAATGGGACGGGCAGCAGACGAGGGCGGTCACTGGTAGGCGGGATTCCCCAGTGGAAGTAGGTCCTTCCCAAAGAGATGGGTTAGTTGCAGCAGCCGTGAAGAAGGTCTTGTAGATGTCCTCTGAACCAAGATTCCATGATGTTGCAGTGTCTGACAAGTTGTGCAAGAAAGGTATAAAATACCGACAATATGAAAGTTAAGACACATGTGCAACATCTGGATATCTTTATTGTAGTAGACGTTTCGCCATCCAGTGGCTTTATCAATACAGATTCTAGGACATAATAGGAAGACAGTAGAACTATATACAAAAGATGAGGTAATCAGTCCCTCGGCCTTGGAGTTAGTGTTCACAGCATCGTGGTGGAGGAGAGTCTGGAGCAAAGGCAAGAAGACTGGCGCTTTTTATAGGCGTCAGTGAATGGGACGGGCAGCAGACGAGGGCGGTCACTGGTAGGCAGGATTCCCCAGTGGAAGTAGGTCCTTCCCAAAGAGATGGGTTAGTTGCAGCAGCCGTGAAGAAGGTCTTGTAGATGTCCTCTGAACCAAGATTCCATGATGTTGCAGTGTCTGACAAGTTGTGCAAGAAAGGTATAAAATACCGACAATATGAAAGTTAAGACACATGTGCAACATCTGGATATCTTTATTGTAGTAGACGTTTCGCCATCCAGTGGCTTTATCAATACAGATTCTAGGACATAATAGGAAGACAGTAGAACTATATACAAAAGATGAGGTAATCAGTCCCTCGGCCTTGGAGTTAGTGTTCACAGCATCGTGGTGGAGGAGAGTCTGGAGCAAAGGCAAGAAGACTGGCGCTTTTTATAGGCGTCAGTGAATGGGACGGGCAGCAGACGAGGGCGGTCACTGGTAGGCGGGATTCCCCAGTGGAAGTAGGTCCTTCCCAAAGAGATGGGTTAGTTGCAGCAGCCGTGAAGAAGGTCTTGTAGATGTCCTCTGAACCAAGATTCCATGATGTTGCAGTGTCTGACAAGTTGTGCAAGAAAGGTATAAAATACCGACAATATGAAAGTTAAGACACATGTGCAACATCTGGATATCTTTATTGTAGTAGACGTTTCGCCATCCAGTGGCTTTATCAATACAGATTCTAGGACATAATAGGAAGACAGTAGAACTATATACAAAAGATGAGGTAATCAGTCCCTCGGCCTTGGAGTTAGTGTTCACAGCATCGTGGTGGAGGAGAGTCTGGAGCAAAGGCAAGAAGACTGGCGCTTTTTATAGGCGTCAGTGAATGGGACGGGCAGCAGACGAGGGCGGTCACTGGTAGGCGGGATTCCCCAGTGGAAGTAGGTCCTTCCCAAAGAGATGGGTTAGTTGCAGCAGCCGTGAAGAAGGTCTTGTAGATGTCCTCTGAACCAAGATTCCATGATGTTGCAGTGTCTGACAAGTTGTGCAAGAAAGGTATAAAATACCGACAATATGAAAGTTAAGACACATGTGCAACATCTGGATATCTTTATTGTAGTAGACGTTTCGCCATCCAGTGGCTTTATCAATACAGATTCTAGGACATAATAGGAAGACAGTAGAACTATATACAAAAGATGAGGTAATCAGTCCCTCGGCCTACCAGTGACCGCCCTCGTCTGCTGCCCGTCCCATTCACTGACGCCTATAAAAAGCGCCAGTCTTCTTGCCTTTGCTCCAGACTCTCCTCCACCACGATGCTGTGAACACTAACTCCAAGGCCGAGGGACTGATTACCTCATCTTTTGTATATAGTTCTACTGTCTTCCTATTATGTCCTAGAATCTGTATTGATAAAGCCACTGGATGGCGAAACGTCTACTACAATAAAGATATCCAGATGTTGCACATGTGTCTTAACTTTCATATTGTCGGTATTTTATACCTTTCTTGCACAACTTGTCAGACACTGCAACATCATGGAATCTTGGTTCAGAGGACATCTACAAGACCTTCTTCACGGCTGCTGCAACTAACCCATCTCTTTGGGAAGGACCTACTTCCACTGGGGAATCCCGCCTACCAGTGACCGCCCTCGTCTGCTGCCCGTCCCATTCACTGACGCCTATAAAAAGCGCCAGTCTTCTTGCCTTTGCTCCAGACTCTCCTCCACCACGATGCTGTGAACACTAACTCCAAGGCCGAGGGACTGATTACCTCATCTTTTGTATATAGTTCTACTGTCTTCCTATTATGTCCTAGAATCTGTATTGATAAAGCCACTGGATGGCGAAACGTCTACTACAATAAAGATATCCAGATGTTGCACATGTGTCTTAACTTTCATATTGTCGGTATTTTATACCTTTCTTGCACAGTTGCACATGTGTCTAATTTATCAGGGTTTTAAATTGTTCCAAGTAGATAGAAGTGTCGGGAAGTGGGGTGGGGTGGCATTGTATGTCCGAGATCGCTTGAACTGTTGCATAAAAGCGGGTATTAAGTCTGAAGTAACAGAGACGATGTAAGGTACGCATGTGTCCTCCACAGAGACTCCACGGGGCATTTGATGAACTGGAACGATGCACAACTCGTTCTCACCGAACCAGACCTCAGACGCCGACGGTGCCTAGAAGCCTCACTAATCGCCGTCACCGACACTATAGAACGCAACACTGGAAACTACAAAATTTCAAAAACATTGGCATACATGATACTTAAGCAGCACCAACCCAACAACACAGAGTCACATGATTTCATCGTCTACCCGTCCTCATCATAGGTAGAGGTTATTTTGATAAGGACCTGCGTCGCATGGGCCAGTAGGCCTTCTACAGTGTTCCTCCATTCTTATGTTCTTATGACATTCCTCAGGTCACGTGAGTCACATCTCACTCTCCGCCTATATATATAATGTCTTTCTACCTCTGTATGTTAGAAGTGATCAAGGTCCCAGGACCGAAACGTTTTCTAATAAATATGTTATAGTGTTTGCTTACGTGTCTTTCTAAACCAACTTCTTGATATAAATCCCAGTAATCTATTTGCCTTATTACGCACGCTTAGGCATTGCTGTCTTGGTTTAAGGTTTCTGCTTACCATAACCCCCAAGTCCTTTTCGCAATCTGTATGGCTAAGTTCTACATTATTTAACTTATAAGTGCTAGGGTTATGGACACTCCCGAGCTTCAGAACCTTGCATTTATCTACATTGAACTGCATCTGCCACTTTTCTGACCAAGAGTAGAGTATGCAATACGAGTCTTTGTATTGTGGCTGTAGATACTGTAACGCTAACGATTGGTTAACCATAGATCATCTAGGACACAGTATTTAATACTTGTAAAATTAGTTTTCGTGCTTGCAGTAATGCATGTTGCAGTCTATATAACAGTGGAGGAGCACTGCGGGAGGACCACTGGCCCGTGTCTAGTGCATTTCCACCTTTATGTATTTTTTTCAAATGGCATGGTTATATTATCTTTTGACCAGCCCCTTTTATCCCCCCGTCACTGATTCTAGCAGTGCAGCCGATGGGAGTGAAGGGTGAGGGAGAGATCCTTCCGCTATTTTATAGTAACTTCAACTATCTCCATAGAAATAGAGGTGGTCCAGGCTGTAGGCTGTCCTCAGCAGACTGCCTCCGTGTGGACTAAGGTCGTCTGATAGCTGCTTTACCCACGTTCTGTCAACACCAACACCACCACTACTACCACCAGCACCACCACTCCCATCATCACCACTGCCACTGCTACAAGCACCATCACCACAATCACCACCACAATCACCATCATCCCCCACCCTTGTCCCCACCAGTACCACGAAGATTGTCAGCTCCAGCACCACCATCACCACTACAGCCAAAATTACCATCAAAAGCCCTCCACTTCCACTATCACCACCACCATCACCGCCACCATCACTACCTCCACCACCATCCCCATCACAGTTAGGAGTGCAATTCTTGGGGAATACCCAAGAATTGCACTCCTCCATTTCCACCTCCATCATCAGTACAGCCACTATCACCATTAACATCAGTACTAGTACCCAGTTAGAATTCAGCACAACTAGAAGACATCAGGAACTAGCCCAAACAACAGCTGGCAAGGAGGCGGAAGCAAGAGCGGTAACTCGACCCCCTGTAATCGCAAATAAGCGGCTACAGAGCCACGGTTGGGTCGGCACGTTAATCGCCTGGCCACACACACTCCACTCGACCCCCGTGCTTGGGTCGTACGTCAATTAGCATTCCTGTGAGATGAGATCAAGACACTTTCCCACATGGTCAGGTCCTTTCCCACATGGTCAGGTCCTTTCCCACATGGTCAGGTCCTTTCCCACATGATCAGGTCCTTTCCTGCATAGTCAGGTTCTTTCCCACATGGTCAGGTCCTTTCCTGCATGGTCATGACCTCGCACCTCTATATTCACACGTGAATGTGTACTCACCTAGTTGAGGTTGCAGGGGTCGAGTCCTAGCTCCTGGCTCCGCCTCTTCACTGGTAGCTACTAGACCACTCTCCCTGAACCGTGAGCTTTATCATACGTCTGCTTAAAGCTATATATGGATCCTGCCTCCACTACATCGCTTCCCAAACTATTCTACTTCCCGACTACTCTGTGGCTGAAGAAATACTTCCTAACATCCCTGTGATTCATCTGTGTCTCCAACTTCCAACTGTGTCCCCTTGTTGCTGTGTCCCATCTCTGGAACATCCTGTCTTTGTCCACCTTGTCAACTCCTCTCAGTATTTTGTATGTCGTTATCATGTCCCCCCTATCTCTCCTGTCCTCCAGTGTCGTCAGGTCGATTTCCCTTAACCTCTCCTCGTGGGACATACCTCTTAGCTCTGGGACTAGTCTTGTTGCATACCTTTGCACTTTCTCTAGTTTCTTTACATGCTTGGCTAGGTGTGGGTTCCAAACTGGTGCCGCATACTCCAATATGGGCCTAACGTACACTGTGTACAGGGTCCTGAACGATTCCTTATTAAGATGTCGGAATGCTGTTCTGAGGTTTGCTAGGCACCCATATGCTGCAGCAGTTATTTGGTTGATGTGCGCTTCAGGAGATGTGCCTGGTGTTATACTCACCCCAAGATCTTTTTCCTTGAGTGAGGTTTGTAGTCTCTGGCCCCCCTAGACTGTACTCCGTCTGCAGTCTTCTTTGCCCTTCCCCAATTTTCATGACTTTGCACTTGGTGGGGTTGAACTCCAGGAGCCAATTGCTGGACCAGGTTTGCAGCCTGTCCAGATCCCTTTGTAGTTCTGCCTGGTCTTCGATCGAATGAATTCTTCTCATTAACTTCACGTCATCTGCAAACAGGGACACTTCCGAGTCTATTCCTTCCGTCATGTCGTTCACAAATACCAGAAAGAGCACTGGTCCTAGGACCGACCCCTGTGGGACCCCGCTGGTCACAGGTGCCCACTCTGACACCTCGCCACGTACCATGACTCGCTGCTGTCTTCCTGACAAGTATTCCCTGATCCATTGTAGTGCCTTCCCTGTTATCCCCTGCTTGGTCCTCCAGTTTTTGCACTAATCTCTTGTGTGGAACTGTGCCAAACGCCTTCTTGCAGCCCAAGAAAATGCAATCCACCCACCCCTCTCTCTCTTGTCTTACTGCTGTCACAATATCATAGAACTCCAGTAGGTTTGTGACACAGGATTTCCCGTCCCTGAAACCATGTTGGCTGCTGTTGATGAGATCATTCCTTTCTAGGTGTTCCATCACTCTTCTGATAATCTTCTCCATGACTTTGCATACTATACATGTCAGTGACACTGGTCTGTAGCTTAGTGCTTCATGTCTGTCTCCTTTTTTAAAGATTGGGACTACATTTGCTGTCTTCCATGCCTCGGGCAATTTCCCTGTTTCGATAGATGTATTGAATATTGTTGTTAGGGGTACACATAGCGCCTCTGCTCCCTCTCTCAGGACCCATGGAGAGATGTTATCCGGCCCCATTGCCTTTGAGGTATCTAGCTCACTCAGAAGCCTCTTCACTTCTTCCTCGGTTGTGTGTATTGTGTCCAGCACTTGGTGGTGTGCCCCACCTCTCCGTCTTTCTGGAGCCCCTTCTGTCTCCTCTGTGAACACTTCTTTGAATCTCTTGTTGAGTTCCTCACATACTTCACGGTCATTTCTTGTTGTCTCTCCTCCTTCCTTCCTTAGCCTGTGTGTGTGTGTGTGTGTGTGTGTGTGTGTGTGTGTGTGTGTGTGTGTGTGTGTGTGTGTGTGTGTGTGTTCATTATGTCGGTATTTTATACCAGTTGTCACCATCGTACAAATAAGATTGTACTTATTTGAGGGACAATTTAAATTCAGTAAGGTAATTTGTGTCTTGGTCAATAATCTTCAAAAATGCTGCACAATAGAGTCGTAAGAGCTGAAATCAATGGATCTCGAACTCTCGAGGATGAAATCAATCGAAGTCTGGTGTTACCTGTTCATGGTTAGATCAATGGGAGTCGGGTAATACCTCATCGTGGTGACGTGCTGACCCTCCAAGGCAGACACATTTATCCTGGTGAACTCTTGATCAAAAGAATTGGATTTATCCTTCTCTTCCTTGGATCGAACCTGAACGCCTCCAGTTCTGCCAAGCGTTGTGTAACCGCTACGGGTTTAGAACTACCTCATAATAATAATAATAATAATAATAATAATAATAATAATAATAATAATAATCTTTATCTTTATAAGCACATGATACAACTTATACAGATCATAGCTGACATCAGTGACGTACTATGTAGAAAGCACCTTGTTATGCAGATAATTTCGGGCAAATTAGGTTAATTTTGTTCCCAGGATGTTACCCACACCAGTCGGCTAACACCCAGGTACCTATTTATTGCTAGGCGAAAAGGGACAGCAGGTGTTTTAAGAAAACACGTTCAAATATTTCCACCCATACCGGGAATCTAACCACGAACCTCAGTGTGTGAGCTGAGTGCGCTACCAACCGAGTTACGGGACAATAAGTTATTAACTGAGCCATCACATTTTGGCATAAGTCCGCAACACACAAAAAGACGCAGGAACAGAAGTAACATTAATTAGGGCAATATTTCCCTTCGTGTACAGCTTCATCAAGTCATGGTTATGACTTTGTAAAGATATAATTATGACAGAGCGAAACACTGCCCCAATAAAAGCTTATTCAACAATCTGACTTTTTTTCACTGTTGTCGGCAGTGCGTCACTTGGGGTCCAACGTCAGACGCATATTATTCGTTGCAGTGGGGAGACATGCATTTATCTAACGTCAAAATGACTAACTTTCGTTCTTCTAGTAAGCACTCCTGTTCTTTGAATTTTAATTGTCTCATTCACTGTTAAATTAGACTTCAGTTTGTACTCCGTGATTAGTTCCTGGTCTTTGATACGCGAGTCTCATTGCCTCGTAAATCTTTAATGGTTTATGCTGATTGGCCGGAGCGATGATGGTGCGCTTGGATGGTTATGTGTGTGTGTGTGTGTGTGTGTGTGTGTGTGTGTGTGTGTGTGTGTGTGTGTGTGTGTGTGTGTGTGTGTGTGTGTGTGTGTGTGTGTGTGTGTGTGCGCGTGTGCGCTTGCGCTTGCTTGCGCGCGCGTGCTCCGCTTGCTCACATATTTGTACTCTCCTATTTATTGTTGCAGGAACTGAGTCTCAGTTCCTGGCTCTGCTTCTTAACTTGCGACTTGCCGGAATTACTCTTAGTCTCGTGGGTCCTGTCATACTTAATCTTTAAAGTATGCACGGAGCCTGCCTCCACTACATCTTCGTCCAGGTCATTGCTCTTCCAGACTACCTCGAGACTGAGAAAATACTTTCTGATATTTCTGCGACTTAGCTTCCAAATATGCCCTTGTGTACCCGTTCCTCACCATTGGACCATTCTATACCCGTTACCCGTAGTTTGTCCTCAGACTTTATTTTTGTGGTTATCATTTGTTTCCTGGATCATTTATCTTCTAATGTCCGAGTTTGTTTCAATTGCCTCTACTTAGCTCCGGGATTGGTCCCAGTGTATATTGCTCTGCACTTTCTTCGATATCTTTAAGTACTTCGTACTCCAGGATAGGCTTAATATGAGATGTACATGGGGCCGCGAATGGCTTTGTTGATATTTCTGAAACACAGCCATAGATTTACGAAACGAACATTCGCCTCATAGTTTATGCTGTTGGTGTGTGCCTCTAGTGATATGCTAGGCACTGTGCTAATCCTAGGTCTTTATTAGTGAATCTTGCAGCTTCTCTCCTTTGACTCTATACTCAATTTTCAGTCTTTGCCCTTTCCTGTTTTCCATAATCTTGTATTTGATGGGTTTAAATTTTAATAGCTACTTGTCTGACCGATCCTGCAGTTCGTCCAGGTTCATTTGCAGCCTTAACACGTTCTCATCGACTTTTGTCCTCATTTAATTTACATTTACACACAGGGTTACGTTATTATCTCTCTTATCTTCTACATTTCTTTACATGGTATGCAGTGCATGACAGTGATACCGGTCTGTAACTTAATTCTATCTAATTATTATTAAGATAGTTAAGATCTCTGGCAACCTCATTCCTTTGGACTTGTAGATTTTGGCTAGTGGCTCAGCACTTCTGTTCACTCTTGCAGAACCCATATTGACATTTAGTCGGCCTTTGATGTATCCAGGTCAGTATATATATTTTTTCATCTTTTTCTCCGTTGTATGTTGTGTCAGTACTCATTGGTGTACGTTTTTTTTCATGGATTCTTATAATTGCCTCTGTTTGCACTAAGAATTTTCTAAATCATTTGTTCAGCCCCTCACAGACTTCCTTGTCGTGTCTTATGAGCGCTGTTCCTTTCTTCTTCAATCTTATTACATGAACTTTTACTGTCGTCTTTTTGATGTGATCGAAATATCTTCTGTTTATACCTGGCTATTCTTGCTCCGTCATTCTCAAATTGTCGCTTATCTTTTCTTTGCTGGATCTTCTGCTCATTGTTACACTTTCTTTTGTCCTTCGCTTCCATAGCTTTTGCACATTCATCTCTTTTTTTTCCTCTCGCATCTTTAGTTAAACCATGGTCTGTTTTGGTTCATTCCATTTCTTCCACTTTTTCTGGGAATGAAGATCTCTGACTTCCGATACTTTATAGTTGGATGCTCATCTCGTTCGTTGACATCCTTTATAGTTCCCTTGCCACTGTACTGCATTCAGAAAGTCTCTCATCCCTTCAATTTTTTTTTATTCAGATATCTGGTTTCTCCCATTCCCCATCTTCTGTTCCTCCCTCGACGTTTGCTTCCACTAGGAATTCAAAAGTCAGTTCTGTATGATCTTTAGCACCCAGACGCCTGAGTCTTATGCACTTCTGGTATATACTAGATCGAGTCACAGAGGCTCATCCCCTACTCCCTAGTGTCCTTGGCAACCTTACG
Source organism: Cherax quadricarinatus (assembly GCF_038502225.1). Lineage (NCBI taxonomy): Eukaryota > Metazoa > Arthropoda > Malacostraca > Decapoda > Parastacidae > Cherax > Cherax quadricarinatus. The sequence goes on along the minus strand of NC_091336.1, from coordinate 22,564,598 downwards.
CACAGTTTTCCATCATATTTGCCATTCATGTTTCTGATCACCATTGCGCATCCCAGTTCTCCCAATCTGTATTTGAAACCTTTCTGTCATTTGTGATCTTGGTACATCTGCTATGGTATCATCCATTGCTTTTGTTGTATTCATATTCCCGTTTTGTTCTCTTATTTGTTAATTGGTTGTAGTTCACATGTACTTCTATTTTGCGTCCCCCAGTTTTGAATGTGTCCACATTTTAGTTGCTTAACTCATTTCTGTGTATTTCTCTTGGTTTTAAACCATCGCTGGTTCTTCATTAATTAATACCCTGTTGGAAATATGGCATTTGTTATTTCAGTTAGTTTTGTCTCTGTGACTGATATATCTGTGTTTGCTTTTATCCTGTTTCTTAATTCATCACTCTTGTTAGATAACACATCTACATTTGTGTTACTCAATTAGAGCTTTCTATATTTTAATATGCTCTGGTTTCTGGTATCAACATTGCGCATCTGTAATGAGGTGGGACTAGGGCTGGATTTGACATTGTTACAGGGAAAGGGGGTCAGGATTATAAATGTAAATAGAGGAAGGAGAGGGGGAGGCTGAGGGGCCATTTTGTTTTAGGGGAAGTGGGCCTACTATGAGATGTGGGGGTGGGGTGTGGGTCGTGGGAGGGGGGGGTTGAGCCTTGGGAGATTTCATAAGCCTAGGTGTTCCCTCCTCTTTCCACACACTCTTTCTCTTTCCTATATTTGACTACATTTTTTTCGTGCTCTCTTAACTCTCAATTTCCTTTCTGTCTCCATGGAAGTATACACGTTGATCTCATGTTCTTCCCATGAAGAGCCCTGAATTTAAAAGTGAATTCTTGCTAGGTGTATAAAAATAATAGTCTAGTAATGACCACTGAGTCCACTTTTTACTGCAGTTCATTCTGAAGAGCCGTCTATAACAATTCGTTTTCCTTGGATTTCAGGTGCTGTTATGTCCTGTGAAGTTCCTCTCCTACCACTGACTCGCATTACTATATTATTTCTTTATTATTATTATTATTACTATTACTGTGTGCAACGTTAGCTCTTTGTTGGTCAGTCAACGCAGAGAGCTATGAGGGCCGTTCGATCTCCTGATATGCGAGTATAAATTCTGCCCACATTTAATTCCTCAATCTTATTTCTATCAGTCTATTATGAATCTCTATAAAGTTTGTAGTGAAGGACATGCAATCTCTCAACCTCTTGATGTTTAAGGTAGAAACAACGTTAAGGTGATTAATGTTTTTTCAGCTTCTCCATCAGTTACAGTGTATGCATGTTGAAGATGCTGGTCTGTTGGCTAGAGTTTCTTGCCTTTTAAACATTGGCTGTGTGTATCGTTTATATTATCGGACTTGGCTTGTTTAGGGATTCTGCTCCTTCCCTCAAATCTAATGATTATGTCGTGTATAATTTCATGGCTTTTGCTTTTCTTACCTATTTCATAAGCTTGCTTAATTCGTCTTGTTCTCTCAGTATTCGCTAGATGTGTACGGCTTATCAATTCCTTGTTCGAGTATCACCGTATCCTCACACCACGAGTGATAAGAGTGAAGAAGCTTATTAAAAATTGCCAAAACACTGTTCTGCCAGACATGTCGTTTTTTTTTTTTTTTTGTGCAGTTTGCATATATGTTCAAATATCTCTTTGTATCTTTAAGTAATATAACCTAATCAGACAAAAAATAGGCGTCTCGAAAAAAATATAATTGTAGATCAGTGTTACAAATTGATTCTGGGGATCTCCTTTGAAAATCAACGGTGTAAAATGAGGTATTCTTTCAGGAATTGGGTATAGTTCCTCTGTGAAGATAGATATAATTTCTAAAAATTATATCTAGTTTATGTTTTTCCATACGTTGTGGTAGAGTATGACCTAGGAGTTT
>NC_091336.1:22552698-22557698 GCF_038502225.1 Cherax quadricarinatus | reverse complement strand
TACAACCTGGGAAACTCCCGGAGCTCCATAGTTTCTTTTCCAACCTTCAGGTGAGAGTCTTCAAGCTGGAGTGTTCTTCAGCCAAAGAATCTGAATTGATCTCTCCTTCAGTAATCACGTCTGATTATATCTCATACCCCACTTGATGTATAACCCCTACACATTTAGCGTTTCCCAGTGAAATAAAACACCAACAAAATCATAATAAAATAAGAATTTACTTTTCTTGACCTTTTTATTATCTTTGACTTTTAATTATTTAATATTTCGGTTTTTCTCTGTTAGTAGACTTCTACATACTTTTATGTATTATATTTCGCACTGAAGTTTGAAGGGAAATAAAGCAAATGTTTTCAGTTGTATTAAAAAGTAAAAATTGGTTCGTATATTAGTTTCTCCCAATTGTTCTCTCGCTCGACTGAAAACTCTCAAAATTTTTTTTCGTGAATTTATTTTTCTCTCATTATTATTATTATTATTATTATTAATTATTATTATTATTATATAGATGAATTTTTCGTATCACTTTGATTAACATATTTCTTGTCTTCTCTTCAGAAAATAAGACTGGGTGAAGACAATGCCATACTCGCCGCTCCTGAAGTTGCTAATCCCCTTCCTGGGTGCCGGTAAGGTCGTCAATCCTCCGATAGTCTGAAGAGTGTCACTCTTAAGATCCAGGATTTAAAAATATACGACTTGTCCTTACGACATTGTATGATCAAAGGTTTTACTAAAATAATAAAGAATATATTGTATTTTTCTATAATCTGGTTGAAAAATTTGTAAAATTATCCTGAATAATGAAAATTTTCAACTGGGATTTAGAAATTTTTAATTTATCTATGACAGTTAAAGGGTCAAAAAAAATTGATTATGATCAAAATATTGTCAGTAAAAGTTGTTTATAATTTAGTTATGTGGAATTTATTTTTAATGTATAATGCAATAAAAACTCAACTGATTTATAGAGACAATGGATAACACACTTATCGTCATTAATACAGTCACTGTCATACCAGAATTGTTCTAATAAGACAGTTCAGATGGCCTTACGAACTGCAACATCCTCATCCATCCTTATCTTCCGGACTGAAGCCCAGTTAGCTGATTTCCCGCACTCCAACAACACGTTAAGTCATAAAAATCACTTACCTTCACCTCTCCTATCTAACGTGCTCACACTAGCCAGTTGGATGTCCAAGCCCCTAGTTCTCAAAACCTCCTTGATCTCCTCCCTCAAACCTTTCCTTCTCTTCACTCCAGATTTTTTACACCCTCCTAGAAATCCAGATATTTCTCGGTTCTCTCTAAATTTTCAAACCACCCCAACATCCCCTTCTAGCACTCTGAATAATACTTTTGATAACCCATACTTTCTAATCTCTGACCTCAGAGTTCTCTGCATCGACCTCCATTATGACATCTCCACTGCCTCCAGCATCCTCGTTCCTGCAACATTTAAAATCAATGCCTCGTACCCATACAACTTTCATACTCTATATTCCTCTTTTTGCCTCCATGGATAATCGCTGTCTCCACAGATGCTTCAAAGCACCATTTAAGTTTATCTTCTCGTCAAGTTTGTGGTTCACCTAATGTTTCACAGATCAAACCACGGAATGGGTGTCCCAGGCTAACTTTCCTACAGTATAAATGTACCTAGTTGTATAAATCTTATTGTAGACAGCTGGCCCAGTGGCATACACACTGGCCTGGAATTTTACGAATCACCTGCCATGGGTTCTAACTCGACGCGTACCGTGATTAGTTTGCAAGTCTTACGATTTCGAGAGTCATTGACAGATTTATCCCTCGACAAGTCCGCTACCAAATATTTGAGCACCTTTACTTCCTCCTTACTCCCTCCAATCTGTATCAATTTGTCATTGCCTAGATTTTTTGTTGCTCTCGTCACCTTACTCTTTCCTGTGTTCACCTTTTCTTCTTTTGCATACCCTACCAAATTCATCCGCCAACCTTTGCAACTTCATGTGTGAATTTCCCGACAAATGGTATCATTATCATCGGCCAAAAAGCAAGTGTGACAACTACCAATTTGTATCATATTCGTTATCTTTTAATCTAGCACCTCTTCACAACACACTAGCGTTACCTTCTACAACCTTATCTATACATATATTAGACATAGCTTGTTAGACATACAGTAGTGTTCATATTAATTGGGACAGTGATGAAATAAGACATTTATTTGGAAAATTAATGCTTATTTGAAAAATACACGTCAATGACGACAGATAATTAATTTAATGATGGATATGACTACCCTATGCTTTTATAAGCATTACTACAAGCTTTGGCATAGAATCTACCAATGTTGAACACATTTTGACGAGTTCATCGTCGTGGGACCAGGTCCTTATAACAGCAACAATTAACTTCTCCACAGTTGAACAGTCGTACTTCGCGATCCTGCGTTCCGTTATTGCCCATAGATTCTCAATTGGGTTGAGATACGGAGAGTTTCCAGGCCAATATAAAACGCTTATTATACACTCTTAGAATGAAATTAACTCAGAGGCACTCACACGATCGTATGTCCTTGGAGCAAGGTAAAACACCTAGGATCGCGTGGTCCTATGGATTACAGCGTCATGTGATTTTCGCTCGCCATGAGGCGGGCCAAAACGGCATGGGTTCGAATCCTCGGCTAGTTGCAGTTTTGTTATTAGCCATCAACTGTAAATAAAGAAAATATTTGCATCTGGAGGTTGTATTCCCCTTAGCCGCCGCTCCCTCCCCTCCTTGGCTGCTCCACTGAATAACTACATGCTTGGCTAAGGCAACAATCCATATTTTATATATATATATATATATATATATATATATATATATATATATATATATATATATATATATATATGTCGTGCCGAATATGTAAAACTGGTCAGTTAGCAAGAACTCATTTAAAATTAAGTCCTTTCTGAAAATTTCTCTTATACGTTTAAAGATATATTTTTTCATTAATGTTAATGTAAAAATTTTTAATTTTGCACCAAAAGAATCTTAGAAAACTTACCTAACCTTATTATAACAAGAGCAATTTATTTTAGCCTAACCCAACTAAATATATTTTAAATACGATTACAATAATTTAGTACTAAACAAACACAATCAAATATTTTTTTTTCGTTAGGTTCAGAATGATTTTGGCGAAATTATTGCATACACAAATTTTCACTAGTCCTATATGGCAAGATGAGCGTTGCTATTTGAGCCAAGTTCGCAAGTTCTGCTTATTCGGCACGACATTATATATATATATATATATATATATATATATATATATATATATATATATATATATATATATATATATATATCGTCTGATTCACCCATTAGATCATTGGATTAGTTTATGTAAAGAAAACTTTTATGAAATTCGTTACACTGATGGAGAGAATAAGACAATATAACACTCTGGATCCCATCAATAACGTCAGTGCAGCTTGGCAGGAAATCACAGTTAATTCAATGAACAAATCAGGGAAGAAACTGTGGCCAGCAACTATTGACGATTTTTCATGAACTGGAATCATTTTCAGATGTACTCAGGGAGATTGTTGCCTTAGCCAGGCATGTAGTAATTCAGTGGAGCAGCCAAGGAGGGGAGGGAGCGGCGGCTAAGGGGGATACAACCCCCATATGCAAATATTGTCTTTATTTACAGTTTATGGCTAATATTCATTATATTTACCAGTTATCATGAAAGCACGATAGTTTAAGAAATTTCGAATATATACTGAAAAAATGTGCTTTTGAAAAAGATTTTTTTTTTTAATCATAGGATTTTTAAAGACCTGGATTCGCTTCTGCACTCATTTCATTGCCCTTGTATCACTACAATGCTGTCTGATATTAAACGGACGATCTGCAGCAAAACACTCACTTTAATGTAAGAAAATTAGAGAGCGAAGCACAGATATTGTTGCAAGAGCCAATAATCGCAGGGTGCTTCAGAACAGTGCAGAAACAGTCTAGTCAAAGAGCCTTCAATGGAAACCTGCAATTTTATGAGGAGTGTTTGTCCTTCTACATCCATTACACATTCACTTGATTAAGAGCAACATCCTGCATCCAGGATACATTTAGCTGGTGATGAGCATCCCCTGACAAGCCGTGCAGCACGCAACAAGAAACCAAACTCTTTCTTACATCCACCAGCAGCACTGTCTCATCACGTTACACAGATGAGGAAGCCGATGAGCCTATCTTTTCTCTCCCTCCCAATAATTCATTTATTCATTCTTTTCCCTCTCCTATCTCACTCTCACTACTGTGTAACCTAGTACAGTTTCTTAATTCTTACCTAATTCCTTTTCTTTCTCCCTCAAAGTAATTTAACTTGCATCCCCCAACCTAACTTTACCCTTCCCTTCACTAATATATGTTGATGCTAACTTCAATGAACGCCACTGTGCCTTTGTTAAACAGGGGACCCATCAATGGAGAATGTCTTCTGTTTTTAAACTTCATAATTGAACGAGAAAATTAATGAGAATTAGATACGGAATATTATCCGAGTCCCCATCTCAAGTTATATCATGGGCTTCTGTGTAAAAATGTGGCTCGCTAAACACATTTAAGGTTTAATGAAGTTTTCTCTGGTCCCTGTCTAGGTTAAACAGGGTCACACACACACACACACACACACACACACACACACACACACACACACACACACACAGTCGGGAACCCACACCTACCTAAGCACGTACGGAAATTAGAGAAAGTGCAAAGGTTTGCAACAAGACTAGCTCCGGAGCTAAGGGGCATCCTACGAGGAAAGGTTAAGGGAACTCAACCTGACGACAGTGGAGGAGAGGAGAGATAGGGGGGATATGATAACGACAAATACTGGGAGGTATTGACAAGGTGGACAGAGACAGGATGTTCCAGAGATGGGACACAGCAACAAGGGGTCACAATTGGAAGTTGAAGACTCAGATGAATCACAGGGATGTTAGGAAGTATTTCTT
>NC_091336.1:22537698-22550198 GCF_038502225.1 Cherax quadricarinatus | reverse complement strand
GGCTACCCTACATGGCCACCCTGTCTGGCCACCCTTGCCACTTCCGCTCTGTTTAGCTACCCGTACCTGGCCACCTCGTCAGGCCACCCCTACTTCCTCCACTCTGCCAAGCTACCCCTGTTTACTCCACCCTGCCTGGCCACCTCTTCTTCCTCCACCCTGCCTGGCCACCCCTACTTCCTCCACCCTGCCTGGCCACCCCTACTTCCTCCACCCTGCCTGGCCACCCCCGCTTCCTCCACCTTGCCTGGCCACCCCTGCTTCCTCCACCCTGCCTGACCACCCCTGCTTCCTCCACCCTGCCTGACCACCCATGCTTCCTCCACCCTGCCTGACCACCCCTGCTTCCTCCACCCTGCCTGGCCACCCCTGCTTCCTCCACCCTGCCTGGCCACCCCTGCTTCCTCCACCCTGCCTGGCCACCCCTTCTTCCTCCACCAGGTTTGGTTTCGTCTCCTACACTTCCTAAGTTTCATTGGGAAATACGCTAAACCTCACGCTATTTGTGCATTAGCCATTGTTTGATTCCCTCGTGTGTGTGTGTGTGTGTGTGTGTGTGTGTGTGTGTGTGTGTGTGTGTGTGTGTGTGTGTGTGTGTGTGTGTGTGTGTGTGTGTGTGTGTGTGTGTGTGTGTTCAAGCATATTCCAGGGGGCTGGAGGTGTAATATCCCTCTTCCCCTTACGACAAACAGTAACAATTAAACGCCCCTACTGAGTTCTGAACAGCACAATACTTGTTATACACGCTCTGGAGTTATTGATCAGAAATAATCAATTATATATTTCTGGAGGATGCGCTTCTGGGACATAAATTTGAGAAATGAAAAGTATTTTTTTATTTGTATTTTAAACCCCTATCAATATTCATATCAGTGCGAATAAATAAAGGGGATGTAAATAGTGTGCTGATAATATCTAGCCTAGACAGGACTCGCAGCAATGGTTTTAAGTTGGAAAAATTCAGATTCAGGAGGGATATAGGAAAGTACTGGTTTGGTAATAGAGTTGTGGATGAGTGGAACAAACTCCCAAGTACCGTTATAGAGGCCAGAACGTTGTGTAGCTTTAAAAATAGGTTGGATAAATACATGAGTAGATGTGGGTGGGTGTGAGTTAGACCTGATAGCTTGTGCTAACGGGTCGGTTGCCGTGTTCCTCCCTTGAGTCAATGTGACCTGACCTGACTAGGTTGGGTGCATTGGCTTAAGCCGGTAGGGACTTGGACCTGCCTCGCATGGGCCAGTAGGCCTTCTGCAGTGTTCCTTCGTTCTTATGTTCTTATGAAATGCTTTGCATACAAAGGGGCTTTCTATACATACCAGTTACATATCAGTTCATATCAATTACTCTACTGTACTTTATAGAAATGCAGTTTTGAAGTCCTTCAGAAGTAACTTCATCTGTTCTAGTTATCGCATGACCATCCATCTGAGCCTCGGTGGAGGGTGAGGACCATCCATCTGAGCCTCAGTGGAGGGTGAGATCTATGTCTCTCCACCACTTATCCCTTCAATTTACGAGAACAAGAGATCGTTGCTTTTAAACACCCACATTCCGAACTCAACTCCAGCAATGTCGGAAGGAAACCTTTGAAGCTCCCGTAGCTGATAAGCTCTTAATGGAATACCTGAATATATCCTCATTTCCCCCACTGAAGTCTCCCAGCTCAAGCCGACAGATTTCAACACGTTGCATGAACCCCCATCCTGCGTGATGGTACATGACCGCCACACACAGTATTCAATCGTTCCCAGTGTATAACCAGTATAATATTGAATAGGGCAGCTGCAAAACACTGCTGATGTATCCAATTTGGCGAAGATACAGAAAAATAGAAGACTGTAATGGCGTTCAGCTTCACGTGTATCTGTAGGTATCGTATATAATTTTGAACTTTTACAATGGTTATGTATAGTAATTTACGGAGAATTTAACTTTAGTAACCTAGTAAAGTGAAGTAATACGACTTATTTTTCATCTGGAGTCCTCTTGTTATATGTTTATATATTTATTTTAACATAGGAATATATAAATGCTGTCATATTCTCAATATGACTAAGACTCGTATCAGGGAACACTTGTTCAGTTTCCTGACGAACCTACCTAACCTAACCCAAAAATTATACAAAATTATGAGTCTTAACAGTTCAAGAAATTGCTATTATAACAATATGAGAAATCACTACCCTTCCTTACAGTAGATTTATTCATAAATAAATAAAAATCACAATATCGTGACTGGAACAATACACAAATAACCCGGAAATAGGAGAGAGGAGCTTACCACGATGTTTCGGTCCGACTTGGACCATTTACAAAGTCTTTGATTCTCTTCTTAAATTGTTTTACATTAAGACTTGTCTTGACATGATAAAGAATCCTTTTCCATATCTTTATCAGAGTGTAATAAGTGCTCGAGTCCTTGCCACCTGCTGTGGATACTACTGTGTTCGCTTCAACTAATACCATACTGGCTTTGGTTCCTTACCGTCACAAAATTTACTGCAAAATATTCCGGGCACTGGTTGATAAGTGTGTACATATAGTTGAGTTTCAGCTGCTCTGCAATATCTGCAACAGTAAACGCATGTTACTAAAAGTAGAAGGTATAACGAAACTGACAGTGAAAGAACACTTAGATGTCCTGAGAGTCCTAATTATGTCCTTTCTCGCAGTTAACTTACTTCACAAGTTTCATGCTTGGTGAGAAGTGTTGTACTTATCCCTAAAACTGTATGGTGTTTGCTTCCACTACCTCCTCGTCTCAGAATCGACTTTCTGGCGTCTTTCCCTCCTTCCATACCTCACTCTCCCCCTCCCTCTCTCTTTCCCCCCTCCCTCTTGGAGCCGCGGGGTGGTAAAAATTTATCGACACTATTGACCTAGTGATCCCCAGCCGAGTCGCTCAGCCCTGATGATGGTTTTGGTAACACTGGCATTGTGTGTGGTCTTACTGCCGAGGCTGTGATTTAGCTCTAACACAGATATTAGTAAAATATTTATATTCTCTCTCTCTCTTTCATTTTCTAAGATATGTCCTCCTATCTGCAGTCTGCCCCTACTTTCCTATATCCTGCAAGGCGCATCTCTCTCCCGCATCAACCATTCCATTTGTGCCGACAGCTCTGGTAGTGGTGTCAGTGGGCGACGCTGCCAGGTCCCAGAGAGTGGTGGTTGCTGGGATGGAAGAGCAAGGCTCACACCTCAGCCTTCGTTCCTCTCAGCCTTACTTCGTGTACCAAGAGTCGCTCAATGTCACCGGCCTCTTGGGCAAGACTGCCGTCCTCAACTGCCGAGTTAAAAACATCGGCAACAATACGGTGAGCAACTTTAACAGAGGTTCTATTTTTTTTAGATTTTAACTATTGTTTAGTGTATTATTTTGTTGCATTGTTTATTGGAAACTAGTTTTAGTGTATCTTTTTGATGTATTTTATAGATTTTTTGCCGCCGAAGCGGCACGTTTATTGTACAACCTATATACATCACTTAGATTGTAGCTCATAGGCTTATAGCAAACAATAGGCCTAAGAACTAGGCCGAGAAAAACGATTAACGAGAGTAAATCTAGTTACACATTAACAAGTTATATTTTATTGCAAGCAAATTTGGTATAATTGTTAATATTTCAGGTTTCTTATTTCACTAATAAAATCTCTCGACAAAAAAATAGTTAAAAAACATAAGAGCAACAGAGAGAACAAAGTACGAACGCCAAAGAACACATGAACACCAACAAAGAGAAACAAGAACACATGAGACATTAACAACAACACCAGCAAATAGAATATACGGAAAATGTGCGAGGAGGAACGAGAGAAGGAAGATATCAGAGAAAGATTGAGGAAGACATTATTTTTTTCTTCATTCAATGAAGGAAGGAAGTTGTAAAAGACTCGGCTGAAAAGGCGATTCTCAGACTACAAATCGCTCTGACCCCTCGTTTCCTGGGCATTTGGTTCTCGACTATCACGAGAGAGAGAGAGAGAGAGAGAGAGAGAGAGAGAGAGAGAGAGAGAGAGATAGAGAGATTAACCTTCAGAGGGCTCTCTCTATCTCTTTCTCTCTCTCGCAAACACACACACATATATTATTAATATATATATATATATATATACATACATGCTACTTGCATATTTACTATACTACCATTATGCCAAGAATACTAAGAATGAACACTCGCTCCTCGCCTCCCCACAGACACTAATTAAATTTATGATGACAAAGAGACGAATCTGATTTGCATGCACCCCTCTGTGTCTGGTGCTTGTGACAGGCATCATAACTGTTGACACATGACCGGTGCTGCTCCTTGTTCGACAGGGGTCGCTTGACAGGTCCAGTTAGTTTCGAACGTGTCAATAATTGACTGTAACACCAGGTGCCAGTGAAAGGTAACGCTGTCACACTCCGACAGAGTGGAAATGGATGTTAGCTTTATATATATATATATAATTATATATATAATATATATATATATATATATATATATATATATATATATATATATATATATATATATATATATATATATATATATATATATATATAGTGCTAAACCCGTGTGAGTCATTTCAGAGCAAGGTTTAATAGAAGCTCAATCTTTGTCGGCTAATCGCGGCTCAGGGTCTGAGCAGATCGGCTAACTGGTGTGTCTGGATATCTTCATAGGTATTATCCTGCTCACACTCCAACAGCACGTCAAATCACAAAAGCTAATTGCTTCCACTTCTAACTATATGCTGATTAACTAACACGCTTCACCATAGTCAACCAAGCAGATAAACTCAATATTTTCCAAACTTTCACTAAATAATCGACAAAAACTTTGTAAATAATAAGGCACGGCTCAAAACAATGGAGAAATTGCTTAGCAGCGTCGAGAAAAAAAATCGAAATTATTTAAAATCCATTTCGTACGCTGCTTGTAAACTGCGTAACGGAAGTCTTTCTTCTTTTTTTCTTTCTGAAGGAAGCTTATTAAGTTCCTTATATATTGTCCTTAATTTTGTGTGTGATTATATTTATTGTATGGCAGTATAAGATGTTACTGTAGGCGGATTGTATGAAAGCGAATATAATTAATATACTAATCCTACGGGTTTAGCGCTCCCCATGATTATAATAATGTAATTAATAAACTAACATAATTTAAAATGTTTCCATCATTTTCAGTGGGACATTTAATAACTTTTTTAGCCTATTTACAATTAAATCAATGTGGGAATGACTATTTCCTTACATCAGTATAAAATTTTTTAATTAGGATTATTACTCATTAAATTCTTAATACCACTAACATAAAAATTACAATTTTTGGACATTGAAAAATCCATGAATTCATCAATGAACAGGTGCCTCCTCAACAGTAAATAAATAAATATAAATAATATATATATATATATATATATATATATATATATATATATATATATATATATATATATATATATAATTTTTATATATATATATATATATATATATATAATGTTTATTTATATCTTAAGGGTGATAACCTTGCTCACGATCCTTCATATTCTACATTATATCGTGAATAACACTGAAAAGCGATCTTTGGTGGGTCAGCCGGGTCATTTGCCGTGATAAATGCTGCAAAATGAATCTGAATTACAGAGCATTGTTTGGGGGATTAATAGTACCAATGAATAATAATGAAGAATGTCTGGTGTCTCTTGAATGAGAGAGAGAGAGAGAGAGAGAGAGAGAGAGAGAGAGAGAGAGAGAATGAGAATCCCACTTAGAGGTTTTCGGAAAAGGAAGGAGACATTGGGTTTTGAGAAGTACATATGAAGTTTACCTAGATGGCGTGGGAGAATACACAGGAAAATTTATTACCATGGTTTAATGCACTCCATTGAAATACAGCTTTTAGTGTGACAGTTGTCTTTTATGTGGGATGGGTGCTGCCTTCTTTCCAAGAGAAAAGGAAAGGAAAGCAAGTATCGCTCTATTACAGAATTTGGGAGATTGTGGCACGAGCATGATGTGGGTGTATGAATGTAGTCGATTTGTGATTTAAAATAGGATCGTGGGTATTGTGATGTGGATTGATTTTGAAGCACATAGTGTGAGGGTTGATAACGTCTTGCGTGTGGTGGTTCAGTGATCTACCCTAATATGAAATGCTTCACTTGTGTGTCGAAAATGCGAGCGATGTTTTTCTTAATATAGCGGTTTTTTTTTCTGTCGGTGTATAGCAGGTTTACGTAGCCGTTGTATCCGATGTGGTTTTTTTGTCGGGTATCGCTCTTTGACATTACAGCTTACATAGTGAGTGTCCGTGGTTCGATCTCCGATAAGGGTGAAAACGTTGGGCATGTTTCCTTATACTTGCTGCCCCTGTTCACATAACAGTATGTATGTACCTGGGTGTAAGCCGACTGGTTTCGGTTGCATCTCGGAGGGTGGTAGTATACCTTAGGTAGGGCTGGGCCTTAAAATGAGCTGAGGAAAGATAGCAGTCCTTAGCCTGTAAAACTGACTTGTTTGGAAAAAACCAAACTGCAAATACACCTAGAGTGTAGAGTTTTTTTTAATTAGATTGCGTTTCCTCCGAGACATGATAAAGCATTATTAAATTCAGTAATATCAATGTATTATTTAATTTATTCTCTGCAGACCCTTTATAATTATCAATTCCAGGGATGTAATTTATATTTTCTTGTATGACGATGGAGAAGAAATAAATGTTGATGGGAGAGCACATTTCCTGCTCATTATCATTATGCAATCCTGACCTGGTTTTATATGTTTGTCTTAAAAAAAAACATGTTTTATTACGTGTGTTTTATATTGCTCTGAGGTGTTGTAGCTACCGACTAAGCACGTCGGTTTAATCCCTTTGCTGTGCTGGTTCTTCTGGTGTTGTTATTGCGATGTTATTGCTTTTGCCGTGGAATTGTCATCTGTACTTGCTCTGGATGTGTGGTCATTGCTGTTTTGTTGTTGAACTGCTGCCTTTACTTGTTTTGAGTGTGTGTTTTTGTTGCGAGGATGTTATTTGTGTTTCTACTGGAGGGGGATGGGGTAAGAGTGATAGATATTTGCCGTGGGTCTGTGACTTCAGTCAGTTGCTGTGGGGTTGGTAAAGTTGGATGCTGTGGGGTTGGTAAAGTTGGATGCTGTGGGGTTGGTAAAGTTGCATGCTGTGGGGTTGGTAAAGTTAGATGCTGTGGGGTTGGTAAAGTTGGATGTTGTGGGGTTGGTAAAGTTGGATGCTGTGGGGTTGGTAAAGTTGCATGCTGTGGGGTTGGTAAAGTTAGATGCTGTGGGGTTGGTAAAGTTGGATGTTGTGGGGTTGGTAAAGTTGGATGCTGTGGGGTTGGTAAAGTTGGATGCTGTAGGGTTGGTAAAGTTGCATGCTGTGGGGTTGGTAAAGTTGCATGCTGTGGGGTTGGTAAAGTTGCATGCTGTGGGGTTGGTAAAGTTGCATGCTGTGGGGTTGGTAAAGTTGCATGCTGTGGGGTTGGTAAAGTTGGATGCTGTGGGGTTGGTAAAGTTGCATGCTGTGGGGTTGGTAAAGTTGGATGTTGTAGGGTTGGTAAAGTTGCATGCTGTGGGGTTGGTAAAGTTGTATGCTGTGGGGTTGGTAAAGTTGCATGCTGTGGGGTTGGTAAAGTTGGATGCTGTGGGGTTGGTAAAGTTGGATGTTGTAGGGTTGGTAAAGTTGCATGCTGTGGGGTTGGTAAAGTTGCATGCTGTGGGGTTGGTAAAGTTGCATGCTGTGGGGTTGGTAAAGTTGCATGCTGTGGGGTTGGTAAAGTTGCATGCTGTGGGGTTGGTAAAGTTGCATGCTGTGGGGTTGGTAAAGTTGCATGCTGTGAGGTTGGTAAAGTTGCATGCTGTGAGGTTGGTAAAGTTGCATGCTGTGAGGTTGCTTAGGATAAGTTAGTTAAGATTCTTCAGGGAACAGGACAAGTGTTATTGACGCGCGGGTCTCGTATGATGATCCGCCACTGGAGCTTTTGGTTATCTGACCGAGGCCTTCCGCTGGCTTACAGGTCCACCCCTTTAAAATAATAATGGTTATAATTATAATCATTTATGTGGGGTTGCTAACTTTACTTGATGTGGAGCAGCAGTAGTTACGTGCTTTGGGTGGCTATATTTTATTGTTGTCCATCTGTGGCTCCTAAAATTGCTGTTTGTGAATTGCAAATATTTTTACTTGCTGTGTTGGTTAGTGTATAAGTTTTAAACGAGAGTCTGACTACCGTATTTTCCGGCATATAAGGCGCATGAGCATATGAGACATATAAGACACTGTTACCAAGCAATTGTAACGTAATGTTAGTAAACAACTGCTAAAACGTAACCCAAAACCGACCCTTGACCCTGACCATATAAGGCGCAGGGTGAATTCCAACCCATTTTCTGTAAAAAAAAACGCGCCTTATATGCCGGAAAATACGGTACATCAAACCTGTACACTAGTAAAGGATAGTTTAAACTATAAAGCGGAGATTAAACTTTGTGAACATACAGAGACAGGCAAACGCCTCTCACTGTATATAACCTGTGTTACTCAGAGTATAATTACTTTCCATTGAGTAGTTTTATTTTTTCATACGAAAACGTTTATTTTATGTAAACTGCTTCATAACCAACAACATCAGCTGATGAAAGAATAATAAAAAATGTAGATTAACAATACGAACAGTCTGTGTTAAGGTATATATTATAAAAAAAACTTTTGTCCTAACTTCTGAAAAGCTTTCCTTATATTGAGAGACTCTTAGCTGGAATTCTCTTTACTACCTCTCATCTCTTTCCATATTTTTTCCTCTTTTAATTCTGTCGATGTTTATTATCCTCGTTTTCTCTGCTCCGCAGCTCGTTTTCTTTTTCTTCGTTGCCGATTTCGTTTTAAGTATGACTTAGATATTTAATTTCCTTGTGGAATTTACATTTTTACTCGTCCAATCTGTGTGTCTCACGCATTCCTTGCACATTCTAGGTTTGGATGTATTTATGCAGATAAAGATAACGTTCCCCCCATTTTCTTTTGTTTTACAGGTTACTTATTGCTGTATATCTCTAAATGTAAGTACAGTGGATCCCCGGTGTTTGAACTTAATTGGTTCCTAGGTGGTGTTCGAACTGCAAAAGTTCGATGTCCGAAACAGTATTTCCCAGGCTTAAGTCATCAGCCTCATACACTGGAAGATGAACTGACTCTTCCAAAAGTCTCTGGGAGTTAGATTGGTGTCAGAGGTCACTGCTAGCTAGCTGGCCCAGTGGCTAATGCGACGGTCTGGGGTTGTTAGAGACTGATCGCGGGTTTAAACCCCACCCGTCTTATGGTTTGCAGTCGTGTCATTACGATTTCGTGAGTCACTGGAAAGCACTTTTGAAAGAGGCCTTTAGTGGATTTTTTTGTTTGTTTTGTTTTTTTACAACTAAATTTTAAACATGTCAACACTCTCGGTCTCCAGAAAAATCCTTCGAAGACCTGGTCAATTTTTTCTGAACAAAATTGTTCGTTCTTTTGCTTGTTCGAGGCCTGGTACGTTCGAACACCGAAGTTTCACTGTATTGTACATTGAGATATTTATATATTCTATGTAATTATATTGATATACAGAGGGGTGCAGCATTAATGATCCACGAGCAGTTGATAGCCCTTATATCTGGCGACCAGTAATAGTTTAGCCATCAACCAAAATGAATCGGGTTCAATTCCCAAGCCGAAGCAAGCGTAGAAGTCTTCAAGAGTGAACCGGACAAATATCTCCACCAAAGTGTCAGAACAACTAGGCTATGATGGATATGCAACCAACGGGTCACCGGCAGCAACAGCCTGGTTGACCAGGCACTCGCCAGACTAAGTCTGGCCTAGCGCCAGTCTCTGGTAGTAGAAAAATATCTCGAAAACTCAAGGTAAATTTCTTTGAACCTGTTGCCTCTGTTCAACAACAGTTAACATGTACCAAGATGTTAATCGACTGTTGTGGGTGGCACAGTTAGGGGTGGTAGTATACCACCTTAGACAGAACTGTTAGTATACCTTAGAGCTGGTAGTACATTTTAAAGCTGGTATACTACCTACTTTATCTTCCATACACTACCTTAGCGCTGGAAATGAGCCAAGGAAGGATAGCATCATATAGTCTATAAAACCAACTGCGTACATGAAAGTGGAACACAAAGATTTGCTCCGAGAGGAAAAAGAGCAACAGTGAAATAAATAATTATATAAAAATCCAAGATGGTAAGGATAATTTAATTATTTATTACTAAGTAATATTAATAAGGTTACATTCTGGTATGTTTGTCTTGATTGAAAATAAACTAACATGTAACTTTTGCATAGTTTTATTTGACCGTATCTTGACCGTGTCTATTATATATATATATATATATATATATATATATATATATATATATATATATATATATATATATATATATATATATATATTTGTCGTGCCGAATAGATGAAATTGGTCAATTAGCAAGAACTCTTTTAAAATTAAGTCCTTTCTAAAATTTTCTATTATATGTTTAAAGATACATTTTTTTCATTTATGTTAATGTAAAAATTTATTTTTTACCAAAAGAAACTTAGAAAACTTACTTAACCTTATTATAATAAGTGCAATTTAATTTAGCCTAATCCAACTAAATATATTTAAGTTTACATTACTTTAATAATAAACAATCATAACGAAATATATTTTTTTCATTAGGTTCAGAATGATTTTTTCGAAATCACTGCATACACAAATTTTCGCTTGCCAAAACAGCGTTGCTGTTCAAGTCAAAGTCGCAAGTTTTACCTCTTCGGTAATTATATATATATGTACATATTATATATATATATATATATATATATATATATATATATATATATATATATATATATATATATATATATATATATATATATATATGCACACACACACACACAAAGAATCTATGAATCACCCATTTTTTCCTGCTTTTAGGTGTCTTGGATCCGACACAGAGACATTCACCTGCTGACGGTGGGTGGTTTCACCTACACCTCAGACGCCCGGGTGTCGGCTCGACACGTCGACGGCTCTGAGGACTGGCTCCTGCTAGTACACTACTTGCAGGAGAGAGATGCTGGCCAGTACGAGTGCCAGATCTCCACCACGCCTCCACACAGTCACTTTGTACACCTCACTGTTGTGGGTTAGTGTTTACGGTTTCAGTAGACCCCATTTGTACTACTACTATTTCTCTTTCTCTCTCTCTCTCTCTCTCTCTCACACTGCCCTCTACCTGAAGGAGAGCCCAAGTGTTAATTGACATTTCAGAGTTCATATAGGAAGTTACATTTCTCTATGATAGCCCAGGTTAACTATCTCTCACTGAATATTTACAAAACCTTTTACTATGTGTGTTTAGTTGTTGAGAAGCTCGAAAGGTTTTCCCTTATGTTTAGAAAACGTTTTATCGTGTGCTGAAGGGAGCCCAGAGGATGTTTACCATCTCAAAGAAGCCCAGATGATGTTTACCATCTTGGTGTGTGTATCTCCAGAGCCTGAGACGGTGATCGAGGGACCGGCGGAAGTTTACATCAACACTGGGAGTCGCTTAGCTCTCACCTGCAGCGTTCTATACAGCCCCGAACCCCCTGCTTTTATTTTCTGGTACCATAACGACAAGGCGAGTCTTTCTGTGTATGTGTCTACCTGCATTATTATAATCAAAACTAAGCGCTAAACGCTAAACCCTTTGTGGGCCTTTAGATAAGAGATAAATACATATCTTTCTCATTTTTTTTAATACTGGTCAAGAATTCTATCATAAATATAATTTTCTCGTCCTTAGCTTGTCTCTTACGAGAGAGGTCGTGGGGAGGTGGTGGTGTCTACTGAAGGCGGGGGAGGAGGCGGAGTGGTGGAGGCTTGGACGGAAGTAGGAGTCGTCAGCAGTTCGCACCTACTGGTGCAGGTGGTGCAGCAGAGGCACTCCGGCGTGTACAGGTGTTCCCCCGCCAACTCCCGAAGCAAGCACGTCACTGTCCATGTTATTGCTGGTAAGACGACGTGATGTTTGGGGGATATTGACACAAATGGAGAACAGGAATTTTTCAGAGATGGTTCTCGCTTGTTATTCAGGCTGCTGCACTGCTTATTGATACAGTTTCAAAGGCTATTTATACAGATGTACACAGCCTCTGTGAAACGTCTCTCTTCAGTGTCTTTACACAGACTGTTGCACAGACTTATTCCAGTAGCTCAGTGGATGTAACTGGCGCTTCCTCCTTCTCTATCCCATTCCTGCAGTCTACCGTTCTCTATGTAAAGAAATATTTTACAGCGTCTTATCTACATATTCCAGCTCTCTCACTTCAGGGACTAGCACTCTGGCAAACCACAGAACTTTCTCAATTTTCCTTGTATACTTGATGAGATGAGGACTCCATGGAGGGGCTGCGTACTCTAAACTTACGTGTTAGTTACCGCTTGTCAAAGGCATGATGTGTGTGTGTACTCACCTATTTGTGG
>NC_091336.1:22522698-22532698 GCF_038502225.1 Cherax quadricarinatus | reverse complement strand
GTGTTTTATTGCTCTTTTCGTGGCTGGGTTCTTTAAATTACCCATATTTTGTCATTAAGTTCACACATTCATGTCGGAAGAATTTGTTTGTAAAATACAAAAAAAAAAAAAAAAAATGTAAACATGAACACACAATAATGGTCAGTATTATGTGATTTTTTTATGTTAATGTCCAGGGTTTATTACCTGGACCTCAGCATTGAGAGTCGCTACTCTCACCGCTGGGCAACGGGAACCAGTGCAGTATTATGTGATAGTTTGTTTATTAGAGTTTCTGTTGACTTGGCGACTGAATAAGACGTTAATTCTCTGAATGTAATATGGAAGTTTTTCTTGTGAAGGGGGTTTCTATACCTAAGTATATGAGATGGCAGTGAGTTCACTTTTATCGCCTGTTTTAGCTAACTTATTATGGAACTCTGTGAGTATGAACTTAGTATCTGGCTACAATATGATGATTTATTCGCTTTCCTTTCTGCGTATGTGAAAGTACTACGGTTCATTTATTTTATTTCAACCTGATGGTTATGTCTACAAGATTCCCAGTAAAAATTTAATAAGTTTATTACGGTCAAACTGGAAAAAAAAAATCTTGAACTAAGATTACAAAGCATTAGAACTTAAGAATCTAATGCTCTGTTTATTGATGGGAAATTTTAACCACCCAATTCATTTCGAAAAGGCCGAGGAAGCTGTATCAAGCAGGTCTATGGTTGAGATGAATATAATTGAATCAAGCTTCACAAACGCAGTATTAATTTTAATAGATTAGGGTTATACAAATTAGATTCATTTATAATTAATAATATTCGAGAAGAAATTAAGCTATGCGTGACAGGTCCTTGGTAATCCCACCCGCATCATATCGGGATAGGTGTAATGTATGTGAGGTGATATCCCAGCAATATAAGCCTACTGTTCTATTGTTTTTACAGCCCCTTAATAACTTAAGAAATCACGGAAGCGCTTGGAAGTTCACTATTTTATTTTCACAGAGGTTGTTTTGCATATTGTGATATCAACTATGTACACTGGTCGTCCTCTAGGTACAGGAGGGAGGACACAGCCTCGGAGAAGCATATTTAAAAAAAAGGCTTCAAAGAAAAATACCATTTCTCCTCGAGGTTGTTCGAATATTCTACCACATCATTTTTAATACATAAAATTATACGTGTACTTTATTTTGCATAATAGTTCACGAATTTGCAGGATACATTGACCCTATTTTGTTTTATGTTACATTTTGCAGGAGATCAACCAGCTGCTATCGTCCACGACAACAATAGCAACAATAATGGGAACAACAATAGCTGTGTTGGTGTGGCAGAGAAATACTCGTCTAGTCTCTGTTTCCACATTAGCTGTCTAATTGTCCTCCTTAATTGTCTAACCTAACCTGAACTAGCGCGACCTAGCCTAGCCTAGTTAGCGCCAAGGCTACGATTAATTCGTAGCCAAGTCTAGCATAGATTAGCCTATAGCCCTAATCGTTATCTGAAGGAAATAACTCAAAATAACCTAGTTTAGTCTAGTCCAAATATACTCTGGTTTATCTGAGAGTAATTCGAACGTAATCTAAGACTATTTATAATGTATTGTAGCCTATTTTAGTCTTGCCTAAATGTAACTTAGTCAAATGTAAATAAGTCCAATTTTAAAATATAATCTCTTCAATGACGGAGAATAACCCACAGGTGAACCTAATATAGCTGAAGGATAATATATTCCAACGTATATTGAACCTAACTTTAAGCTATATTGACCCTAGCCTCAGCTATCTTAACGAATATTAACCTTTTTCTCAGCAAACCAAACCTCACCTCAGCTAACGTAACCAATGTTGACTCTGATCTCAGCTAAATCTCAAGCCAATTCAAGATAATGTATAATCTACTTAACGCATCTTTACTCACACTACCCAGAAATCCTAAATTAACCCAACTAAATCTATTTTAGAATCTAAATTCTATTTCGGCAAACCTATACCCATAAACATAATTTGCCATAACCTTTCCTATTCCAGATTTATAATTATATATATATATATATATATATATATATATATATATATATATATATATATATATATATATATATATATATATATATATATTTATATACACACATACACACACACAGTGTGTGTGTGTGATACATGTGTATGATTATCATGTTGCTACGAGTGAATTTTTTTTATACAAGCCGAGAGCAAAAATATATGAAATAATAATCGTATATGAAATTAATGCTGTAATAATTTTGCTGCTCAAAGTTCCCATGGGCAAGCGAAAGATTTTTTTTTTTTTTTTAAATTATCAGGTGGGTTCGGCAGCCTTGGTCTAGCCTGTAGCATTTCTCAAACAGTGGGCCTCAGTCCCCACCAGCACCGTGTTATGAGGCATTAATAATTTATTCATGGAGAAGCACTGAACACGTAAGGGACATCCAGCACCTGGGGAATAGGAAGCAATCAGGCTTATTCCGAGAAAGGTAACATGTAACTCTACTTCCTTGAAATAGGAGCATTTCAGCATAGTGTTACAAGAAGTCCCCAACTTACGAACATATTGGGGACCCGAATTGTGTATAATATTCATAATACAGGAATTCTTCAATTTACGAACACGTTGGGGACCTTCTGTATTGTGTATATAATAATTATATACACAATGATACAATAATATACACAATGCAGAAAATTCTTAACGTGTTTATATGTCGGGTATTGTCCTTGAAAGATGTAACGAAGCAAGCCCGTCGTGTGGGTCGTCTGGCAAATTTCAGTCGACGTACTACTCGGTTCGCTTATAGAAACGGGTGTGTGAATAATAACGATGTGTGGATAATGAATATAAACAGATTAGGAAAGATGTATGTATGCGTCTGTTTTATTATCCTTAAGCAAACAGAAGTGTTTGTGAAACCCCAGTTAAAGCCGAACTCACATTTTACAAGAATCACCATCGATTCGAAAATTATTATTATTATTATTATTATTATTATTCAGGGAAGGGAATGCTAAAACTATGAATTATACAATACTTGCGGCCTCAAGGTAACCGTTCCAATGTAAGAAATAGAGTATAGAAATTCCTCGATGTGTCAATACGCCAGAGAACATGGGAACCACAGGTCAGTCTCTAAAGAATATCTAATTCCATCTGACATTCAGTCACTATTAGGATAAGCCAGGATAAGTCACTATTAGGATAAGCCAAACCTTGAAACAGATTTTGAATTATACGATTCAAAGAAGGGTTTAGAGGATACCAATAACATACTGCCAACAACAGTAATGAAGACACGTTACAGAATGTAGGAGAGTATTGGTTCACTAATTGAGTTGTAGACGAGTAGAACAATATGCCATTTTGTAGTAGTGAAGCTAAAACACTGAGTAGCTTTAAAAACATTTTTGAAAAATGTAAGGGTGAGAGGGGATGGGTGTGATGAGGACTCTCCTGACCTGGGTTTTTTGAAGCTAATTCCTTGTGTAGCTTTAGGAATAGTTTGGATAATGTGTGTGGGGGAATGGTTGAAGTTTACGAAGGCCAAATATGGGCCAGAAGACTTGGTGTAGTGTTTCTCCATACTTATTCTCTTTTATCTATGCAGCTTTTCACTTTCTGTAGAGTTTTATCTACTGGGAACGAAACATCCCAGTAAAATGTTCTGCAGCGGGTCTGTTCCTTCACTATTTTTTTCCTAGATTTATCAAATTCTTCTCCTTACCAATCTCTGTTTAGAATTCGAGGTAGTGAGTCATGCAGAGTTCCAGCCGGGCTGGAAAACTATCACCAATCTGAGTGTACTCTTTCACTGATTGCTCTCGTTACTCTGGCGATTACCTTTTTACCGATTTGTCTCCATCACACTTATTTATGACTAGAATGTTTTCCTTCACGTTTTGTGAAATTTAGGTTTTAATATATATATATATATATATAATGTCGTGCCGAATATGTAAAACTGGTCAATTAGCAAGAACTCATTCAAAATTAAGTCTTCTCTAAAATTTTCTCTTATACGTTTAAAGATATATTTTTTTCATTATTGTTGATGTAAAAAATTATAATTTTGCACCAAAAGGAACTTAGAAAACTTACCTAACCTTATTATAACAAAAACAATTTATTTTAGCCTAACCCAATGAAATATATTTTAGATTTGTTTACAATAATTTAATACTAAATAAACACAGTGAAATATATTTTTTTCGTTAGGTTCAGAATGATTTTGGCGAAATTATTGCATACACAAATTTTCGCTTGTCCTATATGGCAAGATGAGCGTTGCTATTTAAGCCAAGATGGCAAGTTCTGCCTATTCGGCACGACATATATATATATATATATATATATATATATATATATATATATATATATATATATATATATATTATATATATATATTATATACACGCTCATATAGTTAATGCTTTCGAGTGACATACTTTCCAGAAGAGAACAGAAAAACGTATTATTATTGTTTTATTATCAATTATTATATGAGATTAGGAGCTAAGCGACAGAACCATGCAGTACCTGGTGAATGACCGGGATGAGACAGTCAGGTTTGATCTGGGGAAGTAGAGGGTGCCTCCATTTCCTCGTACCAATAGCCATTTTCCCAGAATCAACTCAAGCCTTTCCGCCCCCCCCAATCACTCAAGGAACACGAGGAATTATGCGCAATAAAATGGCCTGATAATGGTAGCTGAGGTGGTCGAAACATCATGAAATGCTGAATGTAGATAATGGCATAGTTCCATAGAGGTTTAGAGCTTCCCCATATAAATAAAAATATTTCGATTCAGGTCAGCTCACTTCTGAAACAGGTCAGACCACTACTGATACAGGTCAGTTCACTATTTATACAAATCAGATCGCTGCTAGTACAGGTCAGATTACTGACAAGTCAAATCACTACCGATACAGGTCAAATCACTACCGATACAGGTCAAATCACTACCGATACAGGTCAGATCACTACCGATACAGGTCAGATCACTACCGATACAGGTCAAATCACTACCGATACAGGTCAGATCACTACCGATACAGGCCAGATCTCTACCGATACAGGTCAGATCACTACCGATACAGGTCAGATCACTACCGATACAGGTCAGATCACTACCGATACAGGTCAGATCACTACCGATACAGGTCAGATCACTACCGATACAGGCCAGATCACTACCGATACAGGTCAGATCACTACCGATACAGGTCAGATCACTACCGATACAGGTCAGATCACTACCGATACAGGTCAGATCACTACTTATAATAATAACAATAATAATAATAATAAAAATAATAATACCCAAATGGTATTTCAAAATAAATTCTCTAATACGTAATTATATCTCATTGTAAAGAAAAATAATTTTTGTATGTGTGAATTGTGGGTTATTGTGTACAAGTTCTGTTATATATTTTGTATAATAAAAAAAACTAAATGTAATAGTTTTTTTCAATAAACTCCTCTTAACATAAGAACATAAGAAAGGAGGAACACTGCAGGAGGCCTGTTGGCCCATACTAGGCAGGTCCTTCACAATTCATCCCACTAACAAACATGTGACCAACCCAATTTTCAATGGTACCCAAGAAATAACCTCTGATGTGCAAGTCCCACTCAAATCCAACCCCTCCCACTCATGTACTTATCCAACTTAAATTTGAAACTACCCAAAGTCCCAGCCTCAATAACCCAACTAGGTAGACTGTTCCACTCATCAACTACCCTATTTCCAAACCAATACTTTCCTATGTCCTTTCTAAATCTAAACTTATCTAATTTAAATCCATTACTGCGGGTTCTCTCTTGGAGAGACATCCTCAAGACCTTGTTAATATCCCCTTTATTAATACCTATCTTCCACTTATACACTTCGATCAGGTCTCCCCTCATTCTTCGTCTAACAAGTGAATGTAACTTAAGAGTCTTCAATCTTTCTTCATAAGGAAGATTTCTAATGCTATGTATTAATTTAGTCATCCTACGCTGAATGTTTTCTAACGAATTTATGTCTATTCTGTAATATGGAGACCAGAATTGAGCTGCATAATCTAGGTGAGGCCTCTTTATTTCACTCAGAGATGTTTATTAATTTATAAGAGGCTCAGGGGAGATTTCATGACGTCGGTGTGACGCTCTTGATCCAAGGAAATTGGAGCTGTATGGCCCTTATGGGTTTAGCGCTCAACCCCCTTCATGAATGAGATAATCCGTAAGGTTCTTCCCTGATTCTCTCTCTCTCTCTCTCTCTCTTTTTCTCTATGTATTTATGGATATGTGAACGAGTTTTCCATTTAAGGCTACAGTGACTCCTTCAAGGTTACAGTGGCCCCGTTCAAGGTTACAGTGACCCCGTTAAAGATTACAGTGACCCCGTTCAATGTTACAGTGACCCCGTTCAAGGTTACAGTGACCCTTTCAAGTTTAGTGGCCCCTTCAAGGTTACAGTGGCCCCTTCAAGGTTACAGGGGCCCTTCAAGGTTACAGGGGCCCTTCAAGGTTAAAGTAACCTTTTCAAGTTTATAGTGGCCCCTTCAACGTTACAGTGGCCCCTTCAACGTTATAGTGACCCCTTCAAGATTACAGTGACCCTTCAAGGCTACAGTGACCTCATCGAAGTTACAGTGACCCCTTCGAAGTTACAGTGACCCTTCAAGGTTACAGTGACACTTTAGGCTTACAGTGACCCTACAAGGTTAAATTTTATCCTTAGACTCAAAGGACATAAGGGTTCAATCTTTTAATAGAGTGTTCTTACCTATACGTGGCTGCAAGAGTCGAGTCTCGGCTCCTGGCCCGGCATCTC
This sequence comes from Cherax quadricarinatus, assembly GCF_038502225.1. Classification (NCBI taxonomy): domain Eukaryota; kingdom Metazoa; phylum Arthropoda; class Malacostraca; order Decapoda; family Parastacidae; genus Cherax; species Cherax quadricarinatus. The sequence continues at coordinate 22,525,866 of NC_091336.1, read as the reverse complement.
CGCTGGTAACTACTGGGCTCAGTCATGGCTTCGAGAGCCTTATTGTACCTCTTCTTAAAGCTATGTATGTAACCTACCTCTACCACAATGTTCTCCATTTCGTTCCATTTCCTGATGATTGAGTGCACTGGTGGAGTGTGTACTGGAGACGGAATGTACTTAGGAGAGTGTGTACTGGAATGTGTGAATTGGAGGCGGAGTGTGTGTCCTGGGAGGACACTGGAGTATGTATTAGGAGTGTGTTTACTACGGGAGTGTATGTACTCTGCATTCTACGGAAGGGAATGTACTGGGAGTGAGGTGTATATACTGGGAAGGGAGCATACTGGGAAGTGTATCAGAGAGGGAGTGTGTTTACTGGCGAAGGGGAGGGAGTATGTACTAGGGAATGTATATGTCATGTCGAATAAATAAAATTGGTCAATTAGCAAGAACTCATTTAAAATTAAGGCATTTCTTAAATTTTCTCTTATACGTTTAAAGATATAGATTTTTAATTTATGTTAATATAAAAATTATTGATTTTGTTCCAAAAGAACCTTAGAAAACTTTCCTAACCTCATTATAACAAGAGCAATTTAATTTAGCCTAATCCAGCTAAATATACATATTTTATGTAAGTTTACAATAATTCAATAATAAACAAACATAAGAAATATATTTTTTTCGTTAGATTCAGAATGACATGCGAAATTATTGCATACACAAATTTTCGCTTTCCCTATTCGGCAAGAAGTGCGTTGCTATTCATGCAAAAATAGCAAGTTTTACTTATTCGGCACGACGTATATACCGGCGAGCAAGTGTACTAGGATGATGGGTATGTACTGGAGAGTGGATTGGAGTGTGTTTGTACTGGGTACAGGGAAAGTGTCCTAGAGAGGAGGAGGTATGTGTACTGGAGAGGGTGTGTTCTCGGAAGGAACAGTGTGTACCGGAGTATGTGTACTGGAGATGAAGCGTGCACTGAAGTGGGAGTGTGTATACTGGAGTTGGGGAATGTTCGAAAGTGGAGTGTGTACTGGAGAAGAGTAGGTATTGAACAGGGAGAGTGGATACTGAAGTGCTGGAGAGAGGGTGTACTGGAGAATGGGAGTGTGTACTGGTGAGTGTACTGGAGAAGGGGAATGTGTACTGGTGAGTGCATTGGGAAAGGGAGTGTGTACTGGAGAAAGGAAGTGGGCACTGGAAAGGGAAAGTGTGTACTGGAGAGGGAGTGGTATTGTAAGGCGGTAGTGAAAGGCTGAAGCAGAGGGCCACTTGTGTGGTTGGTGAGAAAACATGCATATAATATTCTTAGAGAGTAAGAATGTGTGTGTGTGTGTGTGTGTGTGTGTGTGTGTGTGTGTGTGTGTGTGTGTGTAGTGACCAACTTACTTGGGGGTATTGTTGTAGAGATAAGGTGTTGTCAGGTGTAGCACTGTGGTCCGTGAGAGATCCCGGCACTTCTTGTCCTGTTTCTCAAGACAGCTTGTGCGTTCTCACGCTACACCCACTTGATTGTCAGTGCATCTATCACTGTCTCTATCTGCTGTATCTGTTTCTTTCTCTCTCTGTCTCTCTCTCTCTTTCTCTCTCTTTTTTACCTAAACATTGAGTCAAGGAACATTAGACTAAGGTACCCTGTAATATAGTAAGGTGCCCTCTAATGTATTAAAGTATTCTCTTATGCAGATGACGAAGCGATAATTTTTCTGTAAATTCAGTCTCATAAACAATTTGAAAATATAAGTGCTCACTTAAAGTATGTCTCGCAACTTCTCGTATTCCCTATTAAGGAAGGGGGCCTTGATGCTGCTGAAGTGCTCTTGATCTGAAGAAATGGAGCTATTCTCACTTTCTTTGGATGAACTCTGATCGGCTGTCATTTGCCAAGCCATATATATCTTCAATGGATTTAACTTATTATATCTTAATTATATATTAAATATTAAATATATTAAATAATAATTAGTATATTTCGTGCTTACAACATTAACGGGAAGTTTATTTCATTCTGCTCTCATTGTTAAAAAAAAATATTGCACACATTCGTGTTGCATCTTCTGCCTCGTAGTATATAATACCACTGTTGAAAGTTATGAACTTATTCACCATTTCGTAAAAATTCTTCACTTCTGAGTGTATCAAAGTCATTCAGTATCTTAAAGCAGAGAAAAAAAATGTTGAATGCTAGGACACCTCTCTGCTGGGTACCAGTTTTCTGTCTGTGAGCCAGTCACTTACCCAGGCACGATGTTTCTCTCCTGTACAATGCGCTTTTATTTTGGCCATCAATCTCTGATGGGGTACCTTGTCAAAAGCCTTTTTTAAAATCTATATATACTGCATCTGTTGGGACATTTTCATCCCAATTTTTGTAAAAAGTGAAGATCTTTTGTTGAGGAATCCGTGTTGGTTTCGGGTTATTATTTTGCGAGTTTAACTAATTTTTTCCCTAATAATAGTTTACACTGAGCTGATGGGACGATAGTTGTAGACTTAGGTCGTGTCCCGCTTTTGTCAAAATAGGGGTAACATTTGCTAATCACCTTCTTATAAAGATTTGTTAATTACCGTTAGTATGTGATTTGCTGTCTACATTTTTTTATGGCTGTGGCAGGTATTTTATTCGTCCTGCTCGACTTGTTAATAAAATACTTGGAGAAACTGAATATTAAGTCAGTGCTGCTAATTTCGTTAATATTCAGTCCGTCGGTGTCAGGTCCTGACAATAACTTGCGTCATTGAGACAATGTTGTCGTGGTCACATGTAAATACGGTGAATATAGACGCTATATCCCCGTTGTTTGTAAATCTGCAGTTATCGTTTGTTAGATGAAGGTCCTGTCATTGTTTTAACCTTTTTTTCTGACGCATTTGAAGAATTCTTTTAGCTTACCTTGGTATTACCTTTAATGATTTGTGAATTTCGTCTTTCAAATACTTCAACATTTCTGATCATTTCCTCGTTTTATCTCTTGTAATCATGTTTAAATTTCATATATGCATTACTTTTTTTTTTTTTGCCTATGGTTTTAACCAGTCTCATTGTCAGACTTGGCTTCCTTGCATGTTTTATAATGTTTTATCGTTACTTGTATATCGTCCATTTCGATACTTAGAAATTTACTTAAAATTTGCTTCACATTTCCTCTGCGTCATCTGGATCTCCAATCCAATTAACAT